>NC_080078.1:54204180-54504180 GCF_949987535.1 Balaenoptera acutorostrata
GGGCCGTATTGAGTGCTCGCTGAGGTTTGTGGCTGTGAGGGTAGATCGTGATTTTTCCCCAGAGACATTCAGCTGCTCAGGGTTAGGGATTTCGCCAGGCATGCACCATGCAGGGAGAAAGGATCAGGGACTTGACCGTATTTGGAGCAGAGTAATTCAGATGGTGACCATGGGGTCTAAGCTCTGTAAGGATGGAAGTGAATCCAGGAGAGAGGGCAATGTATTGCAAGAAGTGGAGGAGTAGTCCTTGTGACTTGAATCTTGTGTTTGTTTTTTTTAATACTATACATCACCAGTGGTCCTCCTCTTTATTTTTTTAGGATGTCTGGAATGGCTGGTCTTTTTAGCATCTCTGGCAAGATATGGGTGAGTAAATATGCCCTTTATTATTATATTGGCAGAGGGGTTTTTTAAGAGTGAGAAGGTAGCTTCTAAATAATTGGAAAATAACACTTATAAATGGTTTTATAATTTCTGTTTTCTTTTTAAGCCACACAACTACTCTTACATGGGGTCACAGTGGAAATGTGTCTTTGTATCCTTCTAAGGACATAAATTGGACAGGGACCTGTAACTACTGTGTCAAAGTCATATTTTCTTAGATTGGTAATGAATCCTTTTAACAAAGCTGAAAGGGCTTATGTGGTTTCACTTCATCTTATTTTCCCATTGTTGTAATCTCCCTACAGATCAAAGATTTGTCAGGGATCAGCCAACTTGTGGGAGGGCCGGGCCGCCCATTTTGGTAAATAAA
The DNA here is from genome assembly GCF_949987535.1 of Balaenoptera acutorostrata. Taxonomy (NCBI): domain Eukaryota; kingdom Metazoa; phylum Chordata; class Mammalia; order Artiodactyla; family Balaenopteridae; genus Balaenoptera; species Balaenoptera acutorostrata. The sequence continues at coordinate 54,204,935 of NC_080078.1, forward strand.
GTTTTGTTGGAACACAGTCACATGCACTTATTACTTGTATTCTGTGACCGCTTTCACACTACAGTGGTAGAGATGAGTAGTTGTGATGGAGATCATATGGCCCACAAGCCTAAAATATTTATGATGTGGCCCTTTAAGGAAGAGAGCCCCTGATACGTGTGATTGTATCATTTCACTGAGTCCTTTCAGTGACTTAGAACTTATTTAGGTTAAAATGTTGAACTGTTACATAATCTTGAATGTATCACATAAGCTTTTGCTCCTCTTTACATGTAGGGTGAACTAATAAATCCTACCAGATTTGACAAAATTGCTGTGGAATTAAATATATATCCTTAAAGTATTTCAAAAGATCTTTAGAAGTGAGTCCCTCCCTATATTTGTCTTTTCTAAGCTATGATTATAGGTCATGCATCATATTTGGAACTTAATATTCAGGGAGCTCATGAAGACTCTCTGTTTTTCATGCATATTACAGTATGTTTAGGGAAATTTAAGAACAATTTTTTGTGTCCCAGTTTCTCAGTTGTATTACATTTCCTGCCTTGTGAGATACCTACTTTAGGGTTTTTTTTTTTTTTTTTAACATCTTTATTGAAGTATAATTGCCTTACAATGGTGTGTTAGCTTCTGCTTTATAACAAAGTGAATCAGTTATACATATACAATATGTTCCCATTTCTCTTCCCTTTTGCATCTCCCTCCCTCCCACCCTCCCCATCCCACCCCTCTAGGTGGTCACAAAGCACCGAGCTGATCTCCCTGTGCTATGTGGCTGCTTCCCACTAGTTATCTATTTTACATTTGGTAGTGTATATATGTCCATGACACTCTCTTACCCTGTCACATCTCACCCACCCCCTCCCCATATCCTCAAGTCCATTCTCTAGTAGGTCTGTGTCTTTATTCCTGTCTTGCCACTAGGTTCTTCATGGCCTTTTTTTTTTTTTTTCCCTTAGATTTTGTATATATGTGTTAGCATACTGTATTTGTTTTTCTCTTTCTGACTTACTTCACTCTGTATGACAGACTCTAACTCCATCCACCTCATTACAAATACCTCCATTTCATTTCTTTTTATGGCTGAGTAATATTCCATTGTATATATGTGCCACATCTTCTTTATCCATTCATCTGTCGATGGACATTTAGGTTGCTTCCATGTCCTGGCTATTGTAAATAGAGCTGCAATGAACATTTTGGTACATGACTCTTTTTGACCTATGGTTTTCTCAGGGTATATGCCCAGTAGTGGGATTGCTGGGTCGTATGGTAGTTCTATTTGTAGTTTTTTTAAGGAACCTCCATACTGTTCTCCATAGTGGCTGTATCAATTTACATTCCCACCAACAGTGCAAGAGTGTTCCCTTTCCTCCACACCCTCTCCAGCATTTATTGTTTCTAGATTTTTTGATGATGGCCATTCTGACCGGTGTGAGATGATATCTCATTGTAGTTTTGATTTGCATTTCTCTAATGATTAATGATGTTGAGCATTCTTTCATGTGTCTGTAGGCCATCTGTATATCTTCTTTGGAGAAATGCCTATTTAGATCTTCTGCCCATTTTTGGATTGGGTTGTTCGTTTTTTTGTTATTGAGCTGCATGAGCTGCTTGTAAATCTTGGAGATTAATCCTTTGTCAGTTGCTTCATTTGCAAATATTTTCTCCCATTCTGAGGGTTGTCTTTTGGTCTTGTTTATGGTTTCCTTTGCTGTGCAAAAGCTTTTAAGTTTCATTAGGTCCCATTTGTTTATTTGTGTTCTTATTTCCATTTCTCTGGGAGCTGGGTCAAAAACAATCTTGCTGTGATGTATGTCATAGAGTGTTCTGCCTATGTTTCCTCTAAGAGTTTGATAGTGTTTGCCCTTACACTTAGGTCTTTAATCCATTTTGAGTTTATTTTTGTGCATGGTGTCAGGGAGTGTTCTAATTTCATACTTTTACATGTTCCTGTCCAATTTTCCCAGCACCACTTATTGAAGAGGCTGTCTTTTCTCCACTGTATATGCTTGCCTCCTTTATCAAAGATAAGTTGACCATATGTGTGTGGGTTTATCTCTGGGCTTTCTATCCTGTTCCATTGATCTATATTTCTGTTTTTGTGCCAGTACCAAACTGTCTTGATTACTGAAGCTTTGTAATATAGTCTGAAGTCAGGGAGCCTGATTCCCCCAGCTCCATTTTTCGTTCTCAAGATTGCTTTGGCTATTCGGGGTCTTTTGTGTTTCCATACAAATTGTGAAATTTTTTGTTCTAGTTCTGTGAAAAATGCCAGTGGTAGTTTGATAGGGATTGCATTGAATCTGTAGATTGCTTTGGGTAGTAGAGTCATTTTCACAATGTTGATTCTTCCAATCCAGGAACATGGTATATCTCTCCATCTATTTGTATCATCTTTAATTTCTTCCATCAGTGTCTTATAATTTTCTGCATACAGGTCTTTTGTCTCCTTAGGTAGGTTTATTCCTAGATATTTTATTCTTTTTGTTGCAATGGTAAACGGGAGTGTTTTCTTAATTTCACTTTCAGATTTTTCATCATTAGTGTATAGAAATGCAAGAGATTTCTGTGCATTAATTTTGTATCCTGCTACTTTACCAAATTTATTGATTAGCTCTAGGAGTTTTCTGGTAGCATCTTTAGGATTCTCTGTGTATAGTATCATGTCATCTGCAAATAGTGACAGCTTTACTTCTTCTTTTCCGATTTGGATTCCTTTTATTTCTTTGTCTTCTCTGATTGCTGTGGCTAACACTTCCAAAATTATGTTGAATAATAGTGGTGAGAGTGGGCAACCTTGTCTTGTTCCTGATCTTAGTGGAAATGGTTTCAGTTTTTCACCATTGAGGACAATGTTGGCTGTGGGTTTGTCATATATGGCCTTTATTATGTTGAGGAAAGTTCCCTCTATGCCTACTTTCTGCAGGGCTTTTATCATAAATGGGTGTTGAATTTTGTCGAAAGCTTTCTCTGCATCTATTGAGATGGTCATATGGTTTTTCTCCTTCAATTTGTTAATATGGTGTATCACATTGATTGATTTGCGTATATTGAAGAATCCTTGCATTCCTGGGATAAACCCCACTTGATCATGGTGTATGATCCTTTTAATGTGCTGTTGGATTCTGTTTGCTAGTATTTTGTTGAGGATTTTTGCATCTATGTTCATCAGTGATATTGGCCTGTAGTTTTCTTTCTTTGTGACATCTTTGTCTGGTTTTGGTATCAGGGTGATGGTGGCCTTGTAGAATGAGTTTGGGAGTGTTCCTCCCTCTGCAATATTTTGGAAGAGTTTGAGAAGGATAGGTGTTAGCTCTTCTCTAAATGTTTGATAGAATTCGCCTGTGAAGCCATCTGGTCCTGGGCTTTTGTTTGTTGGAAGGTTTTTAATCACAGTTTCAATTTCAGTGCTTGTGATTGGTCTGTTCATATTTTCTATTTCTTCCTGGTTCAGTCTTGGCAGTTTGTGCATTTCTAAGAATCTGTCCATTTCTTCCAGGTTGTCCATTTTATTGGCATAGAGTTGCTTGTAGTAATCTCTCATGATCTTTTGTATTTCTGCAGTGTCAGTGGTTACTTCTCCTTTTTCATTTCTAATTCTATTGATCTGAGTCTTCTCCCTTTTTCTCTTGATGAGTCTGGCTAATGGTTTATCAATTTTGTTTATCTTCTCAAAGAACCAGCTTTTAGTTTCATTGATTTTTGCTATTGTTTCCTTTATTTCTTTTTCATTTATTTCTGACCTGATCTTTATAATTTCTTTCCTTCTGCTGGCTTTGGGGTTTTTTTGTTCTTCTTTCTCTAATTGTTTTAGGTGCAAGGTTAGGTTGTTTATTCGAGATGTTTCCTGTTTCTTGAGGTAGGCTTGTATTGCTATAAACTTCCCTCTTAGCACTGCTTTTGCTGCGTCCCATAGGTTTTGGATCGTCGTATCTCCATTGTCATTTGTTTCTAGGTATTTTTTGATTTCCCCTTTGATTTCTTCAGCAATCACTTCGTTATTAAGTAATGTATTGTGTAGCCTCCATGTGTTTGTATTTTTTACAGATCTTTTCCTGTAATTGATATCTAGTCTCATAGCGTTGTGGTCGGAAAAGATACTTGATACGATTTCAATTTTCTTAAATTTACCAAGGCTTGATTTGTGACCCAAGATATGATCTATCCTGGAGAATGTTCCATGAGCACTTGAGAAAAATGTGTATTCTGTTGTTTTTGGGTGGAATGTCCTATAAATATCAATTAAGTCCATCTTGTTTAATGTATCATTTAAAGCTTGTGTTTCCTTATTTATTTTCATTTTGGATGATCTGTCCATTGGTGAAAGTGGGGTGTTAAAGTCCCCTACTATGATTGTGTTGCTGTCGATTTCCCCTTTTATGGCTGTTAGTATTTGCCTTATGTATTGAGGTGCTCCTATGTTGGGTGCATAAATATTTACAATTGTTAAACCTTCCTCTTGGATCGATCCCTTGATCATTATATAGTGTCCTTCTTTGTCTCTTGTAATAGTCTTTATTTTAAAGTCTATTTTGTCTGATATGAGAATTGCTACTCCAGCTTTCTTTTGATTTCCATTTGCATGGAATATCTTTTTCCCTCCCCTCACTTTCAGTCTGTATGTGTCTCTAGGTCTGAAGTGGGTCTCTTGTAGACAGCATATATATGGGTCTTGTTTTTGTATCCATTCAGCCAGCCTGTGTCTTTTGGTGGGAGCATTTAATCCATTTACATTCAAGGTAATTATCGATATGTATGTTCCTATTCCCATTTTCTTAAATGTTTTGGGTTTGTTATTGTAGGTGTTTTCCTTCTCTTGTGTTTCTTGCCTAGAGAAGTTCCTTTAGCATTTGTTGTAAAGCTGGTTTGGTGGTGCTGAACTCTCTCAGCTTTTGCTTGTCTGTAAAGGTTTTAATTTCTCCATCGAATCTGAATGAGATCCTTGCTGGGTAGAGTAATCTTGGTTGTAGGTTTTTCTCCTTCATCACTTTAAGTATATCCTGCCACTCCCTTCTGGCTTGCAGAGTTTCTGCTGAAAGATCAGATGTTAACCTTATGGGGATTCCCTTGTGTGTTATTTGTTGTTTTTCCCTTGCTGCCTTTAATATGTTTTCCTTATATTTCATTTTTGACAGTTTGATTAATATGTGTCTTGGCGTGTTTCTCCTTGGGTTTATCCTGTATGGGACTCTCTGTGCTTCCAGGACTTGATTAACTATTTCCTTTCCCATATTAGGGAAGTTTTCAACTATAATCTCTTCAAATATTTTCTCAGTCCCTTTCTTTTTCTCTTCTTCTTCTGGGACCCCTATAATTCGAATGTTGGTGCATTTAATGTTGTCCCAGAGGTCCCTGAGACTGTCCTCAGTTCTTTTCATTCTTTTTTCTTTATCCTGCTCTGCAGTAGTTATTTCCACCATTTTATCTTCCAGGTCACTTATCCTTTCTTCTGCCTCAGTTATTCTACTATTGATCCCATCTAGAGTATTTTTTATGTCATTTATTGTGTTTTTCATCATTGCTTGGTTCCTCTTTAGTTCTTCTACATCCTTGTTAAATGTTTCTTGCATTTTGTCTATTCTATTTCCAAGATTTTGGATCATCCTTACTATCATTATTCTGAATTCTTTTTCAGGTAGACTACCTATTTCCTCTTCATTTGTTAAGTCTGATGTGTTTTGACCCTGCTCCTTCATCTGCTGTGTGTTTTTCTGTCGTCTCATTTTGCTTATCTTACTGTGTTTGGGGTCTCCTTTTCACAGGCTGCAGGTTCGTAGTTCCCGTTGTTTTTGGTATCTGTCCCCAGTGGCTAAGGTTGGTTCAGTGGGTTGTGTAGGCTTCCTGGTGGAGGGAACTAGTGCCTGAGTTCTGGTGGATGAGGCTGGATCTTGTCTTTCTGGTGGGCACGTCCATGTCTGGTGGTGTATTTTGGGGTGTCTGTGGCCTTATTATGATTTTAGGCAGCCTCTCTGCTAATGGATGGGGTTGTGTTCCTGTCTAGCTAGTTGTTTGGTATAGGGTGTCCAGCACTGTAGCTTGCTGGTCGTTGAGTGAAGCTGGGTCTTGATGTTGAGATGGAGATCTCTGGGAGATTTTTGCCGTTTGGTATTACGTGGAGCTGGGAGGTCTCTTGTGGACCAGTGTTCTGAAGTTGGCTCTCCCACCTCAGAGGCACGGCCCTGATGCCTGGCTGGAGCACCAAGAGCCTTTCGTCCACACGGCTCAGAGTAAAAGGGAGAAAAAATAGAAAGAAAGAAAGAAAAAGGCTATAATATAGTGAAGTAAAATAAAGCTATTGTAAAGCAAAGCTATACAGACAAAATCTCACCCAGAAGCATATACATATACACTCACAAAAAAAAGGAAAAGGGGAAAAATTAATATATCCTGCTCCCAAAGTCCACCTCCTGAATATGGGATGATTCGTTGTCTATTCAGGTATTCAACAGATGCAGGCACATCAAGTTGTTTGTGGAGTTTTAATCCGCTGCTTCTGAGGCTGCTGGGAGAGATTTCCCCTTCTCTTCCCTGTTCGCACAGCTCCTGGGGTTCAGCTTTGGATTTGGACCTGCCTCTGCGTGTAGGTCGCCTGAGGGCGTCTGTTCCCCGCCCAGACAGGACGGGGTTAAAGGAGCAGCTGCTTCGGGGGCTCTGGCTCACCCAGGCCGCGGGGAGGGAGGGGTACAGAGGAGGCGGGGCGAGCCTGCGGCGGCCGAGGCCGGCATGACGTTGCACCAGCCTGAGGCGCGCAGTGCGTTCTCCCGGGGATGTTGTCCCCGGATCCCGGGACCCTGGCAGTGGCGGACTGCACAGGCTCCCGGGAGGGGCGGTGTGGAGAGTGACCTGTGCTAACACACAGGCTTTTTGGAGGCGGCAGCAGCAGCCCCAGCGTCTCACGCCCGTCTCTGGGGTCCGCGCTGATCGCCGTGGCTCGCGCCCTTCTCTGGAGTTCGTTTAGCCGGCGCTCTGAATCCCCTCTCCTTGCGCGCAGTGAAACAAAGAGGCAAGAAAAAGTCTCTTGCCTCTTCGGCAGCTGCAGACCTTTTCCCGGTCTCCCTCCCAGCCAGCTGTGGTGCGCCAACCCCTTCAGGCTGTGTTCCCGCCGCCAGCCCCAGTCCTCTCCCTGCGATCTGACCGAAGCCGAGCCTCAGCTCCCAGCCCCGCCCGCCCCGGCGGGTTAGCAGACAAGCCTCTCGGGCTGGTGAGTGCTGGTTGGCACCGATCCTCCGTGCGGGAACCTCTCCGCTTTGCCCTCCGCACCTCTGTGGCTGCGCTCTCCTCCGTGGCTCCAAAGCTTCCCCCCTCTGCCACCCGCAGTCTCTGTCCGAGAAGGGGCTTCCTAGTGTGTGGAAACCTTTCCTCCTTCACAGCTCCCTCCCACTGGTGCAGGTGCCGTCCCTATTCTTTTGTCTCTGTTATTTCTTTTTTCTTTTGCCCTACCCAAGTACGAGGGGAGTTTCTTGCCTTTTTGGAGGTCGGACGTTTTCTGCCAGCGTTCAGTGGGTGTTCTGTAGGAGCAGTTCCACGTGTAGATGTATTTCTACTGTATCTGTGGGAAGGAAGGTGATCTCTGCGTCTTACTCTTCTGCCATCTTCTCTCCTCCCACTAGGGTTTTTTTTTTTTTTTTTTTTTTTTAAATAGAGAGAAAATTTGTGACTTAGATTCAGTCTTTTTTGGTTAAAATTTGTTAACTGTTTTTTTTGACATTTGTATATCATATTAAACAATAACTAACGTTTTTCCTCTTTTCAGATAGTTTGAGTTTCATACGGTTTTCTTCTGATATTTTCGTAATATTGGCAAGAAGTTTATTCAAAGGTTGAGAATTACGAATTGCAAACCAGGAACTGAGAGTAAGGGATTCAGCCTATTGCAGTATTTTGACACTAAAGGTCAATGGAGTCATATATTCTGATAACTATCTGAAAACCTTATAACCATATAACGTCTAATCCAAGAGGATAATTGAATAAGTGTGAGGAATCATCATCAAGATCTTAGCACAGAACCTATTATAACTGCAGGTCAAGAGATGAATTTGTTCTGAGGGTTAAGAAGAGCTTAGATGGAAGCTGATTGTGACCTTCACACATTGTTAAAGAGTAGTTTTATTTTCAAAGATAGTACCAGGGAAAATAAATGATTGCTCAGACCTCTTATAGCTTGGCTGATAAACAAGGAGTTGCAGTTTTTCATCATGTCATGCAAATGATTACAATGTGTGGCATTTGGAGCACATCGAGGCCAGGAGTTGATGTTTTATCTTTGTAGGCACAGTGCACAGCCTTGGGCAGCATGATGGATTCTGTGTGGATGCACTGGACTGCAGAGAAAAGGCCATTTGGAGAATAGAATATGATCCATCTCTGAATAACCAATTAAGATGTTCTTATTAGGATTGAGAAGTAAAGTATATATGATATTTATATATTTTATATATATGTGTATTTAGACTTTCCAGATATTTTTAAAAAGAACAAAAAATACAATTTTATAAGATAAACTATAGAATTTGACACACAGCAATTGCATTTTACCTTCAATTAGGTCATTTTGTCTAATATTAATACCTTATTTTTTCTTTCTGGTTAATGCATACCTGGGATATTTTTTTCTACTTTCAACCTTTTTGTTGTTATGTTTTAAGTGAATCTTTTAAAAAGCATATAGCAAGAAGTAATTCTTTTCACTGATAAACTTAGTCCATTTATATTTATTGGGGTCACTAATACATTTGCCCTGATTGTAGATTGTGTGTGTATGTGTGGTGGGGGACGGGGTGGGGATGTACATGACTAAAAGAATATAGATGGTAGGTTTGTAGGTTATTTTAGTCTCCTCATATGTGTACACATTACCTTAAATATCTATAATAGAAATCTGGTATTACCCTCTGTATCAGCATCTGGTTTCCCCAAGCCTCTTGACAAACTTTTGCAATTTATTTTATTCTTAGAAACCAGTCCCCAGCCTTTCATCAAATATCTGGGAAGGGCTCTCACCACCTGTGTTTTCAGAATTCAGCCCTTGTCCTCTTATTCAGAGGGTATGATCTCTGGCCTGGTGTGACCCAGTTCTCGGCTATGCATCAGTCTCTGATTCCCACTGCAACCTCTAGGTATAGTTTGCCTTGTCCTTACAGAACTACTTATACCTTACTGAGCCCGTTCTCCTAGCTGACCACCTGGCTGCTCAGTTAGCTTATTTAGCTGGTTCTCCTCCCGTGCCCAAGATCCTCACATCAATGTTGAGTATGTAATTGTGGGGAACATAATCTGTTTTTAACTCAAGTCTAGATAATATAAAACTGTAGTGCAACTGTATTAACAGTGAACAGAAGAAACACAGCACTGGAACTAAAAGAGTGTAAAGACTCTGAGGAAGAAGGTAAAAACAGGGAAGAAAGAAAGACGCAGAGAGGCTAATGCCAGTGAGGCAAGATTGTTGATGCCAATCCACAGTCTCTTTTACCATACTGAGGTTTTTGTGGATGCATAGACAGATAGGAGTCAGTTTTTTCTCAGCAACAGTGTCCCATGGATGGGTTGCTAGTTAGATGTAGATACTTTCATAGGGAAAATTGCATATTATTAAGTGGGGGAAGAGATGACAAAGCAGTTTGTGTAGTGTTTTGTTTATATGGAGTTTGTGTGTATATAGGAAAATGCCTTGGGGAGAAATTAATCAGATATCAACAATGGTTACCTCTGATATTGAAATAGTGGCTGATTTTTTAAAATCTCTTTTTCTGTATTTCTAAGTTTTCTCTAATGAAAAAGAGAAAAAGAAGAGCAACGTCTAGAAGATCAGAGCCTACTGAACTAGTGATTCCTTAAAGTCTTTGAGTTTCTTCCTTAGGACTGAAGCCAGCTTGCTGGGTCTGGCATCCTGGAGATAAAAGCTGGTCCTCAGGATGCCAGGTCACCTGGTGATGACACCCACACAGCTGAGTTCTGATGAACTCAGGGATTTTGTTGGGTCTGAATTTGGCTTTCTTAACTCTGTATTGATCTCTCATATGTTCTTGCTTGAATAAACCCTTGAGGTGAGGAAGTTCCTTGAACAGTCTTATAAGCCAGGTCCTGTGAGTTCCCTGCTATCACCTAGAATCCTAGGGATCCTTGATAGGTAATTTATACCACAGTGTAGGGCAAGAGTAGATAATCTGGAGGGTTCTTTCTGTCACCAAAATTCCAGTTGTCTTTCAAATCCAGTCATGATGGTATCCACTTATATATCTTAATTTTTAAATAAACTCATAGAAGTCATTGCCACTTTAGCTCTAATTCCTATCCTCATGTATAGTCTTGACATTCTGCCCACCTCACAGGATTCACTGAAGCCTGCAAGATGTACAAGAGAAGTTTCTCAAAGAGTAGACATCTTCTAGGTACAGAATTGATAATGATATTCTGTCTGTAGTAGCAATATAAAATGTCATTAAAATTTTAATCAACTTAAAAGTGACTCAACTTAATGAAAAATGTTAATAGTCTCAAAGATAGTACAGGCAGGGCTAATGCCATGAAAATGATGTGCAGAGATTGAACGTGGGAAGCACCGCTGTTAAGGCTGGTGCCACAGTCATGGTTCGGAATCCTGTGTCTAGAGCACATGTGTGCACAGGCTGCCCAGCCTTCGTGTCTTCTCATCTCTTTTTACAGTTGGCTGCAGAGACTCGAGAGGTAGTGTCTTTCTTCCAGGAAATAAGTCACTGTTCTCCACCCGCTGTATGTTTCCCAACCCATTTGTTTTCTGCCGCAGACCGGCTGCAGAAAGCTAGAAGTTCCTGGCGGTGAGGGGTAAGGAACTGAAAAGCACCAGTATGGGGTCAGAAGGGCCAAGACAACTGATGGTTGCAAGGCAAGTTTATTCAAAGCATGAATGTATATATAGGTTTAGTTCGGAACGAATATCAGACAATACATCAGTAAACCTTGTATTTCCGCATAATTCTGTCGCCACTATCTATGCGCCACTATCTATGCACCACTATCTATGCACCACTATCTATGCGTCAGCATGCCTTATGGGCCATTCTTTGGAGAAACAGACTTCCCCCTCAGGGCAGCACGTCCTTCTTCTGGGGAACAACCAGGGGCTCTTAGATGCAGAGCAGGCACCTGGAGCGAAACTGGCCGCAAGCCATTTTCCTTTTTTACGCTCAATACCGCAGCGTCAGGAGTGCATACCAAGAGAGAGACAAGCAGTTCTCCGGAAAGCAGAAAGCTGAATAAGCTTACAGCTTGGGGGCCACCACATTTCCCCCTTTTTTATTATTTTTTGAAGCTTGATAATGTAGCTTTAAGCCATGAACATCCTGATGCAAGACAGCGAAGCGCCCCATTACAAATCTAACAACACAAGGTAATAAACTGATCACCAATAAAAGTAGTACACCAATTGATATCAGGCCTGAGAGCCCTCCATGAATCCATTGTATCGGATTTAGCCCTTGTAGTTGATCTAATAATCCTTGAATCAAATTCTGGGGTCCATCTTCGTCCAGGTGGCCCTCTTGAATAGCTTGTATTTCGGCATTTAACTTCTGAATATCAAGGCTAATGTGTCCATCAGTCCATACACTTAATATATGCATTTTTACTTTTTCCCAATCCCATTGTGAATCATTATATAAATGTTGAGTTACACAAATCCAGGTATATTTGGCATGACAAATCAAACGCATTTTTAATTTTAAAGCCATAACTTGATCCCCTATTCCTATTAGAACATTTTTTAATTCATCTACTTCCGTTTTTAGTTGGGTATCAATATGACTTTGTAGGGCTAATGCTACACTAGTATTTTTAGATAACTGATTAACATAATGAGCCTGGTGAATAGTTTGTGAAAGAGCAATCCCAGCAGTGGCCGCAGTAGCAGTTAAAGCTGCTAAGGCTAGGATTGCACATATTAGAACACCTATAAATCTCTTTGGTCGTTTTAATGCTTCAGTCAATTCCAGCCAGGCTTGCATGCCAGTGTTATGATACCATGGTTCAGACAAATTAACAGGTAACATTATATAAGAAGGTTGCTTCATAATCATAACAGATGTAGATCCTTTAACGGGCAAAACACAACTACTAAAGATACAATTAACACAAGTAATATTATAACCTATAGGATTCATAGTGTTTTCTACAATTAAATCTCCAATCAATAAAGCATAAGGAGGAGCGACGCAAGTAATCACCGGTCTATAAGAAAAGGATAAGGCAAGTTTCCAGAATTCCCATTGCTTGTAAAAAACAAGGCTGTTATTATTAACGGGGACAGAAGAAACTAGTATAGTGCCATTATCATAATCTAAAGTACACCAGACAGAGGCTTTAGTCCATGTATCATTACAAACAGGAAAATCAAACTGCAGGAATTCAGAAGCCATAAAAGCAGGAAATTGTAGTCCTGTGACAGTCTTTACGACCGTAATTTGATGTCCAGCTAATAACGTCCCTTGATTACCTATGGTAGTTTCAATACACAAATAATGTCCAGTATCTTCAATCCTCAAGCGATATATGCATAGAGAATGATCCAACGAAGTATTAGAAGCAAGCTTAGTTACTCTAGCATTCATGTGAATGGGAACGTTATCCTTATACCAAAATACAAAGGTGGATAAATCTTCTCGTCTAGAAACAGTCTGTTTGCAAGGAAGACAAATATTAGATCCCACAGCTTTATAATTTTTACGTAAATGAGTAAAAAATTGAGAATTTACAGTGGTTTGGTAAGAAATAGCATGTTCTAAAGCAACAGCCTTAACACAACCCGAATTGGTACTCATAGGACTTAAACAAACAGGGGGAGTATTAAACCAATTAGAGTAATTAACAGAAGTATTAGTAATAGGCAAATTTCCTAGCACTCTTCCAAAAGTAGAATCATTATAGAAAATTGGAAGGTCAGCTTCAGACCATGTAACAGGTTGTAATAAAGGAGGATCGGGTACATAAGCCCAATAAGATTTAGCCTCTATAGGTGGGGCTGCCAATACAGCTATCATAGCTAAAAAAAGGTAAGAGGAGAGCGAGGATGAGCACTCTCCTCCATAATCCTACGTGCTTGAAATACTAAACATTGCAATTGATACCAAGTAATTTGATTTCGATCTCCCCTCGCCTCCCTGACAAGTTGTCTCCTACTCCGTCGCCGCATTCTTCTCGTCCGCCGGGGGAACCGGTTGGGGTGTGCTGTGGTCGATTGCGAGAGCCTCAGGCGACGCATTCTTTGAGTCAGGGTGTTTATTGGTGATGGCATGATAATGTCGAACCAAGCGCTCCGGGAGCCACCGCGGAGAGTCTGCCTCCCTAGGGAAAACACAAACATGGCCTCGGCCCCATATTAAAACAGGGTCTGGTCCATGCCAAAGGTTAGTCATGGGATCTTTCCATTTAACAAGCGCTTTTTCAGGAGGGGTTCCAGAAAGACCTGTAAACAATCGTTCATAAGGCGTGTGACTAAATGCATCTAAAGTTAAAAAATTTAAATAAATAAAGCATGATTAAGCATAATCTGAGGAGATCTATCATATTCCCCCTTTTTTATTTTTTGTAATGTAATTTTTAATCGTTGGTTGGCACGTTCTACAATACCTTGACCCTGAGGATTGTAGGGAATGCCTGTTTTATGTGAAATATGGAAAGTTGCACAAAAATTGGCAAAAGCTTTACTCGTATATCCTGGAGCATTATCTGTTTTTAAAGCTTTAGGAATTCCCATAGATGCAAAACAATGAAATAAATGAGTAATTACATATTTAGTAGATTCCCCAGCCAAAGGCGTAGCACATATAAAATTAGAGTAAGTATCAACAGTTACATGAACAAATTGTAATTTACCAAAAAAGGGAATATGAGTAACATCCATTTGCCAAAGATGATGAGGGAGTAAACCCCGAGGATTGACTCCAAATTGTGGAACAGGAAGGTGGGGTAAACATTTAGAGCAGGACTTAACAATGTATCGGGCTGTTTCTCTAGAAATAGAGAATTGTTTTTGAAGCATAGCAGCAGATTGATGATGTAAATTATGTGATTGAGTAGCAAGATCCTGAGGTTGAGATAAACTTAAGGCTATAATCTTTGTATTTTCGTCAGCCAATTGATTTCCCAAAGACAATGGGCCAGGGAGACCTGAATGGGCTCGAATATGTAATATGGCTACAGGAAAGTCATGCTGACGAATAATCTTTTGTAGTTGAAAGAAAGTCTGAAACAATTGAGAATCAACAGTATTGCCAATTATAGCAGTTTCTATGTTATGTAAAATAGTAACCAAATAATGGCTATCCGTATAGAGATTAAAAGAACGGTGTGAAAAGATTTGAAAAGCCAAAGAAATCGCATGTAATTCAACTCGTTGGGCAGAGGTATGATCTGTTTGTTCTTTATGAAGTAAGTCATCAGAAATAACCACAGCGATGCCATTGGCAGAACCATCAGTAAAAACATTTGGGGCATTGAGAATAGGAGTTGAACAGATAGTTTTAGGAAAAATAAATAGATGTTGAGTAGCAAAATGAAGGAGCTTATTAGAAGGATAATGATTATCAATAATTCCTGAATATCCAGCAAAAGCAAGAGCCCAAATATCAGAGACAAATAATAGCCAAGAATATTGATAAGTAGTATAAGGTATAATAATAGAATTTGGTTCATATCCTACCAACTGAATATTTCTTCTACGACCCAATTGAACAAGGGTTGCTATTAACTCATAATAAGGTGTAATGACTTTATTAGGCGTATTTTTCATATGAATCCATTCAAGAATTCCTGTTTCTTGCCATAATAAGGCGGTAGGGGTATGTGACGTAGCACAGATTATTAATAGTATAGGTAAAGAAGGCTCAATTCTAGTTAGCTGAGCAGATTGTATTGCTTTGTTTACAAGCTTGAGTGCTTGTTGAGCTTCAGAAGTTAAAATACGAGGGGAAGAAGGATCAGGACTTCCCTTTAGGATATTAAAAAGAGGCTGTAACTGACCCGTAGTTAATTTTAAAGAAGGTCGCAGCCAATTAATATCTCCTAATAACTTTTGAAAATCATTTAAAGTTTTAAGAACGTCAGTCCGTATCTCTATCTTCTGAGGTGTAATATTATAATTTGTGATATACTTACCAAGATATGAGAAAGGTGGGTTCATCTGTACTTTGTCAGCAGCAATGACTAGTCCTGATCGTGACAAATGACTTTGAAGGGAATTATAAGCCTTAAGTAAAATATGTTTATCAGAATAAGCAAGTAATAAGTCATCCATATAATGAATAAAATATATCTGAGGGAACTGTTTACGAACAGGGGCAATAACTTGAGCTACAAACTGTTGACATAAAGTAGGACTATTAGCCATACCCTGAGGCAGCATTCTCCATTGATAACGTTGCATAGGTTCTATAAAATTTAAAGAGGGTAAGCTAAAAGCAAATCGCAACTTATCAGCCGGAAATAGAGGAACAGTAAAAAAGCAATCCTTAAGATCAATAATAATAATCATATAATTTTTAGGTATGGCTGCAGGAGAAGGCAAACCTGGTTGCAGAGCTCCCATAATTACCATAGTTTGATTAACAGCACGTAAATCTTGCAATAAACGATATTTTCCCGATTTTTTCTTTATAACAAATATAGGAGTATTCCAAGGGCTATTAGACTTTTCTAGTCTGCCCAAAGCAAGCTGTTCATTAATTATATTATGGGCCGCCATTAATTTCTCCTTAGAAAGGGGCCATTGGTCCACCCAGACAGGATTATCAGAAATCCAAGTTATAGGGTCAGCATGTGGTGGAGGAGAATCCAAGGCCCCTAGAAAAAACCCAAGCCTGTTTTATCCCATTTATTCTCAGTCTGTAAGGGTAATTTATTTCCCTGTTGATTTTTTCCCAAACCATTCCTAGGATCATACCCTTGATTTAACAACATATTAGTTACAGTAGGGTTGGGACTAAGCAATAGGATTCCCATTTGTTGTAATATATCTCTTCCCCAAAGGTTAACTGGCAATCCGGGCAATACGTAGGGTTTGAATATTCCTTGATTACCTTCAGCATCCTGCCAATGTAGGTATTGCGAACTTTGTTGTGGAGAATTAGATTGGCCAATACCTTGCAACTGTGTAATGGTTTGGTGCACGGGCCAATTTTTTGGCCAATGTATAAACGAAATAACAGAAACATCAGCACCAGTATCTAATAACCCAGAAAAAGGCCTTCCATTTATTTTTAATACCAATTGTGGTCTTTCCCTACCAATTTGTTGAATCCAGTAAACTGCATCAGAGGAACCGAAAGCTCCAGTTCCTCTTTTGTTATGTTGTAAAATTTTTCCTTCTGGTATGTATGGAATTAATAGAAGCTGAGCTATTCACATACCGGGCGTGATAAGAAAAGATCCTTTTGATGTTTGAACCATAACCTTTAATTCCCCTTCATAATCAGCATCAATCACCCCAGGAATAATAGTTAAGCCTTTCATAGACATACTGCTTCTTCCAAGGATTATACCAACCGTTCCCTGGGGTAAAGGCCCAAAAGTTCCCGTAGGAAGGGCTTGGGGTCCCATATCCGAGGTTAATAAGAATTGGGTGGAGGCACAGAGGTCCAGTCCTGCACTATTTGGCGTGGCCCTTTGAAGGGAGGAGATTCCATTCCCTGAGGAACAAAGGTCTGAGCTGGAGGCGGTGGAGCAGGTTGTGAGGGGATTATTGACATTGCTCCAATTGTTTGATGGGGCCGGAGCAGGCCCCTCCGGAAGTTTCCCGACAAGGGAGTTCCATCTTTATGAGTCATTGATCGACATTCTTTAGCCCAATGCCGTCCTCTTTGACATCGGGGACAAATTGTGGGAGGAGGAGATTTACCTTGAGGCACAGAATTTACAACAGGCATATTAGGAGTATCAACAGTACAATTTTTTGCAAAATGACCTGGCTTCCCACATTTAAAACAGTTTTTACTTTTAGCATTTGGCCCAAATCCTGCCTTAGTTAGGGCTGCAGCTATAGCTGCTCCCTGTAAGTAAGATGATCCAATATCAGAACAAACTCGAATATAATCCTCTAAATTTCCTTTCCTTTTCCATGGACGTATAGCTGCTTGACAAATATTATTAGCATTTTCAAAAGCCAATTGTTTGACGATAATTTCTCCAGAAGGACCATCAGAAATAATTCTACTAACAGCCTGTAATAATCTAGCCACAAAATCAGCATAAGGTTCATCTGCCCCTTGCCTTATTTTAGCAAGGTCTTCAGTCCTAGTGGAGGCAGGTAAATGTTTCCATGCATGTAGAGCTATATGATTGATCTGAGCATAAGCCACAAAAGGGAAAGCTAATTGATCCTGTAATAACTGATGTTGTCCTTCCCCAATCAACATCTCATAATTTACTAGCACATTATGTGCAGTATTTCTTTCAGCTTGTTCAGCAGCCTTTTCATAATATTCTGATTTCCAAAGTAAATAGTCGCCACCAGTGAGACAAGCACGAGCAATAGATTTCCAGTCTGCTGGAGGCAATGCTTCTGTTGCAATAGTATCCAACATAGTAATAGTGAAAGGGGCTATAGGCCCATATTGTGCACAGGCTGCTTTTAAATCTTTCAAAACCTTAAAGGAGAGAGGCTGATATTCCCGATTATTTTGTTGTGGATTTTGAGGATTAGGTCGTTCCACCACCGGGCAGCAGAATAAAGGATCCTCCCCTCTATTAAGAGCTCCCCGTACTGCTTGTTGTAAAGGACTAAGCTTAGGAGGGATAGGGACAGAGACATGTAATTGCTGTAACCGCGGAAGAATATCTCCATCAGGATATTTTTCAGCCTCATATTTGGCTTTTTCACCCGCTAAATCAAAAGAAAAGTCATCATCATCAAGTGAATTAACACTCTTTATCCTCGGTGGCAACGGAGGAGCAGTAGCTACTGCAGCAATATGTTCTACAGATTTAGCTGTTAATTTTGGAACTGAATCATAAATTGGATTAAAACAATCTCTTATTAAATTCCACAAGCTAAAAATGGAATCTGAAACAGAAGATGGTCCATGTACTTCATGATATTTAGATAACTCATCTCCTACACGAGTCCAAATTGCTAAGTCCACTGATCCTTCTTCAGGGAACCAAGGACAAGCATCATATACTAATGCAAAAATTCCAGAAGTTGTGAGGTAGTTACCTTAGTTCCACGGGCTTTTAACATTGAAAGCAAAACCTGAGCAAATAAATCACGCTCTTTAGAGCCCTTTTGTCCCATATTATTTTACTTCTGACTCTTTTTCGAGTTACCGTCCTAAAAACGAAATTATTTCTTGTGGCCACACTATCTCACTCGAGAGTTCTACTTACCTGAAATCTTCCGAAATGCCTCACGCACTCAGGTCCCTGTTCGGGCGCCACTTGCCGCAGACCAGCTGCAGAAAGCTAGAAGTTCCTGGCGGTGAGGGGTAAGGAACTGAAAAGCACCAGTATGGGGTCAGAAGGGCCAAGACAACTGATGGTTGCAAGGCAAGTTTATTCAAAGCATGAATGTATATATAGGTTTAGTTCGGACGAATATCAGACAATACATCAGTAAACCTTGTATTTCCGCATAATTCTGTCGCCACTATCTATGCGCCACTATCTATGCACCACTATCTATGCACCACTATCTATGCGTCAGCATGCCTTATGGGCCATCCTTTGGAGAAACAGACTTCCCCCTCAGGGCAGCACGTCCTTCTTCTGGGGAACAACCAGGGGCTCTTAGATGCAGAGCAGGCACCTGGAGCGAAACTGGCCGCAAGCCATTTTCCTTTTTTACGCTCAATACCGCAGCGTCAGGAGTGCATACCAAGAGAGAGACAAGCAGTTCTCCGGAAAGCAGAAAGCTGAATAAGCTTACAGCTTGGGGGCCACCACAGTTTTCCCTGCCATAGACAGTTGTTCTGTGCTTAGCATAGAACCTGGTACCTATCATGTACTTGAGAACTGTTTTTTGTTACTTACATTCATTAATCATTGTTGTCATCATTATTTTACTTTTTCCGCTGATTAGACAACAAGAAATACTTTATCTTTTTTCACTTATTTTTTAACCACGGTTGATAGGATTGAAATAGGGTTTTATGACAGTTGTACAATGTGCACTTTTGTTAACTAGGTTTAGCATTTGAATGTATTTAAGCATGACTTTATTTGTTGAATTTGTGCTGCTTACTGAGCTAATATAGGATGTAAGTTAATACCTCTCCTCAGTGTTACTGTTGTTCTGAAAAGATGCAGGCATATGGCAAATTTTAGTTCCAGTAAGGTGTGCTACAGTCTTGGGAGGACACTCTGTGTGATGGAGAAGATTTAATGCTTTATAAATGTCTCATGATGAGAATTAAAGGCCATGAATGTTTAGACTGGAGAACAACCAGAGTGAATTTTAAAACTCTAAAACATCCCCCTGTGTTTTAGATGGTGGTGTCTCTTCTCTTACTGTTTTTGGATTTTGTGTTCTTTGTAAAAATATCTGGAACCATATTACAGTGAGATGGTGCCCATCCACAAGTCATCTCCCCTCGAGCCTACAAGAGGCTGCAGATTTGTGTCTTGGTGGAGGTGTTGAGAGGGTAGAACATAGAAGGGGAAGTGAGCCCTTGGCGATCACTGGAGAAGGCTTTCTGAGCTACTCCCACACAGGGAGGATATTTTGAGGATTCTAATCTGTGTCTGAAAGGGGTTTAAGGATCGTCCCCAAACTCCTCAGGGTATATCCTGTGATGCAGATGGGATTTAAATTCAAAAGGCTCTCTGTCCTTTGGGGCCAGCCCAGCTCTGAATGAGACTGTGCAACGCTGGGCTGGATGGGTGGTGCCCTTGGGCAGGATTTAACCTGACCTGCAGTAGTTCAGATCCCAGAGGGCGTGCTGGCCTCCCTGGGGGAGGGGAGGCTCTACCTCTGACCCCTGGACGCCTTGGCCTGGCTCCATTCCTTAAATCCATCTGACCACTGGTTGGAATGTTCTTCTCGTTTATTCTTCATTTAGTTCTCTCATTCAAATGTATGTAGCCAAAATGTATGTAGCCAAAAATTAGCTCTAATTCAGTTACCTATTGCAAAAGTATAAGGCATTGGGCCCAGCAGGCGACATTTTCGTGCATAAGTAAACAACAGGATGCTTCCTTGTAATGAGCACATATAATATTGAACTAGGTCAGTATTTTCCACAAGTGAAAACTGTTACTTTGCCTGGCAACGAAAGGAAACACAGAAATCTAAAATTGAACTAGATCAGTTTTAATCAGTTATTACTTGGAAACATATATACAGCAAAACTTCAAGTGCCTAGTACCAGGAACCCTAATACTCTTAAAGGTACTCCGAAACCATCGTGGACTCAGACAAAGTAAACAGGTAAAGATTTGTGGCTGCAGTTGTGAGAACACCACTTGAGTAATGAGGCTTTAGTAATAATCACCTAAAAAGACCACAAGATGGCAGAGTTTCTCTAAGAAGCTCAAATAAACCCTTTAAAGAGTAAGTTGATACCAGAAAATTGAAGTAGAACCTATTATAATAAGAGGATGTTTTTGAAAGCACTAAGACTGTGTGTGGCTCAGAACACAGTGATTCAAAGGCTCACAATTTACTAAATCCTAGAAGATAACTTAGAAAATTTCTTGAGGGTTTCTTAAATCATTTAATTTGCAAAAGGGCACAAGACAGTGTCCAGAAGGACTTATAACTGGATGCTGTTATTCATTCCAACTATATGGACAGATATTACTTATGAAGCAAGTTCCAGAATTCATACATCCATGGGTCAGCACAAAGGAATACTGGCTTTCCATGTCTTCTAATTCTTTGGCACATTACACAGTTTAATCTTTTTTTTTTTTTTAAATAATTAATTAATTAATTAATTTATGGCTGTGTTGGGTCTTCGTTTCTGTGCGAGGGCTTTCTCTAGTTGTGGCAAGTGGGGGCCACTCTTCATTGCGGTGCGCAGGCCTCTCACTATCGCAGCCTCTCTTGTTGCGGAGCACAGGCTCCAGACACACAGGCTCAGTAGTTGTGGCTCACGGGCCCAGTTGCTCCGTGGCATGTGGGATCTTTCCAGACCAGGGCTCGAACCCTCATCTGCTGCATTGGCAGGCAGGTTCTCAACCACTGCGCCACCAGGGAAGCCCCCACAGTTTAATCTTGATGATGACATTGAATAATCAAGAAAAGCATAAATAAACTATGTTCAATATACAAAATTTCCTAAAGTAGAGAACTGTGCAATGCATCTTAAAACTTCCATTGAACAGAGTTTGAATGAAACAACCTTTTGTATCCCAAATACCTCTTTTGCCTACTTGGGCTGCAGAATACTAGATTATTCTTAATAAATAATTGCCCTGGCTGAAGACAGAGTGACGATCAGTGCCATCAACAGAGGACAGATGACAGTTTTTCAAATCAAGAGTTGTTTGTGTTTCTTATGAATAGTTTAAGGATTTGCTAGTATCTTTTCCTTATTCAATAAATATTTATTGAACACTGATTATGTGTATTTAAAAACTTGATGAGTCTTTAGATATATCTCTACTGCTGGGTAAAAAATTGGAGAGAAGAGATCTCAGATTATTCTAGATCAGTTAACAAGCTTTTTTGTTTATTATTCTGAATTAAGCCAGAATAAAATATATTATTTAATTGTATTGACAGTTATAAACTGAGAAGCCAATGGGAGATAGTCGAGTAACTTAGGTTTTGAGAAATATTAAATTAAAATAGAATCTTGGCCTCATTTTCATCAACCTTATCAGTTCTAGGCAAGTCATTCAGTCATTATATCTGCTTGCTGGTGGCATTTAGCTTGAAGCCATTTCATCCTGTGCTCAGTAATTTTATAGATAAAACTATCTATAGACATAACAAAATCATGAAACTATTGGTTTTTTACTGAATGTTTTTGAAGCTGTTAAGAGCCTAAAATAGATGATCACAAAGCCATCATGAGGCAGCATGGCTCTTGCAAGTCCACATATAAATGTGCTTTGACTCCAGACTAGCAGGTTGATATCTGTAATTCCTGTATGATTTAGCATGTAAATAATTTCTAGCTAAGATTGTATCTCCTCACTTAGTTTTTAGTGTTTGGCATCAAATAGAGTCCCAGGGGACAGTAAACAAGAAGGGATGTGCACTCTGTTCGAAGACTGATGAAATCTTATTTGTTCATAATGAATTAACTGGAAAATTTCTTCTATTATTACATTCAGGTTTTATGGTGATTAGGAAAGTTGTTAAGGATGGGTGAGGGTAGAGCAATAAGAGTCTGATTAGAGGGGGCTTCCCTGGTGGTGCAGTGGTTGAGAATCTGCCTGCTAATGCAGGGGACACGGGTTCGAGCCCTGGTCTGGGAGGATCCCACATGCCGTGGAGCAACTGGGCCTGTGAACCACAACTGCTGAGCCTGCGCGTCTGGAGCCTGTGCTCCGCAACAAGAGAGGCGGCGATAGTGAGAGGCCTGCACACCGCGATGAAGAGTGGCCCCCACTTGCCGCAGCTAGAGAAAGCCCTAGCACAGAAACGAAGACCCAACACAGCAATCAAT
The DNA here is from genome assembly GCF_949987535.1 of Balaenoptera acutorostrata. Lineage (NCBI taxonomy): Eukaryota > Metazoa > Chordata > Mammalia > Artiodactyla > Balaenopteridae > Balaenoptera > Balaenoptera acutorostrata. The sequence continues at coordinate 54,227,521 of NC_080078.1, forward strand.
CAAGCAATCAATCAATAAATCTTAAAAAAAAAAAAAAAAGTCTGATTAGAAAAAGGAAGCACGGAGACATTTTAAACGGTTGATGTTCCGTAAGTAGTAATTTAGCTCTACTTAAAAATTGGTAAAGGCCCAAGAAGTTTAATTTTTTATGGATGCCATATTATGAGTAAAAATTAAGGTTATAAATTATTAGGGCAGAGTGACCAAAAAAATCTCAGGATGGAAGAAGGGACTAGATAACCAATTCTACCAGAGTTCTATTTGATCACGAACTTCAAGGAAGTATAACTCTTACTAGATATGACCTTGATTATTACTCTCAGATTCTCAATGTTGTAAAATTTGACTTGTTCTTGAAGAATCATATAGATGCATAAACCGCTGGACGACCTTTGTGGGAGCTCATATAAGTAGAAACAATTTGCAGACTTGAGTTATAGGTAAAGAGGGAGATTCAAACATTCTTAGTCCTCATTATAAATATATTTCTTTTTACTTTTTTCTTCTGATTACAGCATCTTCACAACTATTTCACAGTGACCCTTGGAGTTCCTGCTTGGTGTTCTTATGTCTTTTTCATCATAGCCACCTTGATTTTTGGCCTTTTCATGGGTCTGGTAAGAGATACTGCCAATCTTTTTCTTGTCTTTAAAGCCAGTTGGTTTCATGCAAAACTGGAAAGCAGCCAAGAAAGAAAAAGCTCATAAACAAACATCATTTTGTGTGTAATCTAAGCAGTTAAATAACATTTGCTTGTTTGATACTGCTTTCAATGGAAATTTGAGAAACACTGGAAAATTCATTAAATTATTATTGCCTAATCCTCTCCCTTAAATATTCTGAAGTCATGTGCTACCCAAAATATAGGCAGTGATGAAGAAAGAAATAGAGACTTACTTGAATTCATAGTCACTTTCCAAGACAACTGAGTCAGCTGTGAATTCACAAATTGCCTACTTGATTAGAACACTGTGGTGATAAGGCCAAAGCTGTGAACAAGATGATTTTTCCTGTTCGTATACTCAAATTGAACCTCTAAACTCACCAGCTGCTTATACATACACTGCAGTTTTCCCAAGGTGAAGTGTGTAAGATAATGTGGATAAAAAACACAGTCATTATTATGTGAAAAAATAAGATGCAAACCACATCACTATGTCTTCTTTGGATATGAAAATTACTGTCCATTAGGTATGTGTGTATTTTCTCCCTAGAGTTTTAGGTAAGTGTTGGAATAATACATTTATTTACTTAACTATATAGGCAACTATAAATGTTTGGGCATGTTTTACTCTTGGTTGTATATATTTTTGAAATCTTTCTCTTTACCTACACTTGATCAGTTTGAGCTTTAAAGTCTAAGTTACTATACTATATACTAATATATATACTATATACTAATCACATAACCCTTAAACACTGTATGATAGGAATAATTGATGATCACTAAAAATTTGTATAAAAAGGACAGCCCTTTATGTAAGATTGTCTTAAAGTCTATCCTTACATTTTGTAATGTATTTCAGCTCTTTTGCAAGGTCTTTTAAAAAATAAGCTTAAAATGTTAGCAGTCGCCTTTATAGCAAGTCACAACTTGGTACTACAAAGTCATATTCCAAGGAGCCAAGGAAGCTCGATTTTATTTTGCTATGAACATGCTTACTTCATATTATGGTTTATATTTGTCATTTGATTGCTGATGTTAACTTCATGGGTGAGGATAGAACTTAGATATGTCATTCATTAGGTCCTAGGTATGTTCCATTCTGCCGCATTAATCTTACTGCTAATTAACATTTCCTTAATGCTCTGGCCTAAAATGATTTGACTTTGGATATAACTTTGACTTTGGATATAAATGTGCTTCTCCCATCTACCGTCTACTCTGGAGCTGCATGAGTGTGAGGCTTCTGTAAGGGGAACAGTATGAGATCCTGGGCGATTCTGAGATGGAGTTATGGAGAATGTAGTTTGAGTGTGGGCCTACTGGAAGATCATTGAAAACTCTTCTCACATAAAGAGTTTTAGAATTTTACTTTTGAGGTTGACCTTAAGTCCAAGAAATCAGGCCTGCCTAAGCCCTAAGTTATTTGGAAACTTAGAGTCAAATAATCAGTGTAGGAAGGTTATTAGAGGCTTGACCTGAAGAAAGAAGAGAGTTGATTCTAGACTATTCAAGTGACTAAGTGACAGAGATTACTGTTCCTTCATAAGAAGTTGGGAAGAGAACGTTATTTAAGGAAATAATAATTTCAAAGCAGTAATAGACTCATACGTTTTATGTTAATACATTTCCATAAAATAGCAAACACGTCTCTGCTCAAAACACCTTTTCTACAACTGTAACGTGTTAAAAGAAACACAACAGCTAGAATTTTTGCCTTCAATGAGGTCTCCAGGTGAGCAGTTCATTGCTCTGTGTCACCTTTGCCATTAACTGGGGGCTGAAAGCAAGGCCCAGTGTGCAGTTATGTGAAACTTGGTCTTGGTGACCTTGGAGGGTCTCCTTCCCTCTCTGAGTCTTTATGGAGTTTAACTTATGCAGTGGCCAGGAGGGGCAGGATGTTTTCCATAGCGAACTGATTTCCTGATCAAGTCATTGTTTCCCATAAGCCTCACTATTACATTTCCTATTTTTCCTTTATTTTAAAAGATGGGAAGTCAAAACAAGGCTGCTAGTTTTATTTTTGTTTGCTGTCTTGATTGAGCCTAGTAATGGTTGAAACATTTTACTAAATGTTATTTTTCTCATGTAAACAAAGGGCTCAGTTTTAGAGATCAAGTATATATTTTGCATTTTAAACCAATATGGGAAAGATCCTTAAGTGCGTAGTCTGTGTATCAAATCACTCAGGCCGCATCATTTTCTGACATCAGCAACTCTCCTTTGAAGGATGGAAGATAGCAAAGCTGTAGACAGGCAGAAAAGCAATGGAAAACACAGGTAGCAATCTTCTGCCTCTATTATCTGGTCTCCATTTCGGTTGGTATGTATAGACACTGTCTGGATTTTGCAGCTTGGGTGGACTATTTTTCTACATGCTGCTGACCAGTTCCTAGTGGAAGAAAGTTTCATCTTTCCTGTGAAAGATGGCAAATCCGTCTACTCTCCTCTTTTAGATGCCTGGCTGTCTGCTAAGCTGAAACCTGAAAATCTAACCATGGAAGGGAAGATGAAGATGAGGACACCAATCCTATATAGACCCTGTTTCTAAACAGTGCCATTCTTAGTGGCTCAGAAAGTGACTCATCCCAAGAGAGTGGTTCTTGAGACTGGAAAATAGATCCTGAACTGATAGAATGAGAGGGTTTTCCTCCTAATTTCTGGGAAGGAAGACAGTATAATGGAATTATGTACTCTTAGAGACATAAAACAGCCCTTAGTGATAGACTAGTCCCAAGCCTGTCCTTTCAAGAGAAAGTGCAAGTGAGAGAACAGTTAAGTGACTTGCCCAGGGTCACACAGCTGACAAGGTTGAGGCTGGTGTCCCATAAGTCTTTGCTAGGCCCCCTTACCTAGCACTCTAGATGGCCCAGGTATCTCGCAGGTGGGACTTACTCCCTCCCAGGCTTTGTTGTAAATGCCAATTATTTGTCACTGGCAGGTGTTTCTTCTTTCCCTTGCAATGTGTAAGGACCAAAAATTTCCCCTCCAGTTGGTATTAAGAAAGCCAAAAGGAAAAAAAAAAAAGTCACAAAGAACATTATGTCCAGTGAATAGCTACTATAAGCAAGTGACTGTCATATTAGAAAATATGAAATAGGTTTTCAACCTCGGTCTTTTCAGATGGAAATGTTTTCCTCTTTGCTGTTCAAATCAGTTTGATGGCTTGGAGCTTGTTCCTTCCCAAGGAAGAACACTGCCCAGCACATGGGTCTCCTCAGCCTGGCATTTAGGCCTTTCTCTGGATCCAAGAGCCCCTGTGGTCCAGTTTGGTGTCGCTTACAAGAGCCAGATAGCTGCTGCTGCCCATCCGCTCCTGACCATGCCCAGGACCCTAAACGCCCCCTTTCAAGTGGTCATTCTAGAGGCTTCCCCACCCCCATAACTGGTTGTAATCTCTGTATCGCTTAAGTATCTATCAAAGAGCTTTCTTCATTTTTTATGAGACTGCTGTTCCATATTGCTTTATAATTAAACTGCCATTTTTTTTCTCTTTTTGAACCCTTCCCCTCAGAAGTTAACATGGTATCTTGAACCTAATGAGCCAAATATTAAGTAAAGTAATAAATGAATATACAGATGGTAATAATCAAAGTGAGGTTCTCATTTGATGTTTATAAAATTGAATCAAAAGGATGATGACTTTGGGTTTTTAAAATTTTAGAGCCCCTTAAAAACACATTTATGAAGTACTATTCCTATTTTAAAGACTGGGCAGTTGTTCAAAGTGTAGGTGAACTCCAGGAGCTAGCTAGGTACAAGAGGAACTGTGGAGCCCTTCTCAGTGGGCAGCTTCCTCCTGTGCTGGCTTCTCTGTGTTGTGTACTGTGTAGGGGAGGACATTGGGAGGGCGTAGAGAGCGAGGGGCTTCCGCTGACTTGGCCCCGATTCACACGTCGTCCTGTCAGTTTCATCACCACGGCCCACACCATCCAGGCCTGGAACATGGACTAGAATGAACCTGCCTCTTAGGAGCTTGTGGTTTATCAAGGGAAACAGCATGTTTATAGTAAGTAGCAAGTGACTCAATGCTGCATTCAAGGTCAGAGGTGTGAAGCCAGTCAATCACTGTTTAAAATGGGATTTAGTTCACATCACTGAAGTGTTTTCTCACAGTTTGTCCCTGTAGTAATTTCTTATAGGACTCTTAAGAATTCTACACCCTGAAGTATTCTTCCACGAAGTCGGGGTTACCCACTGGTGAGGGACAACCCATGTACAGACTAGTTTTATTTGTCAGAATATGTTTTCTTCTTTAAAGATCACTTTAGACTTGGCTGATAGTGTCTGTTTGCTTACACTTGCTTGACTCATCTATTTTTAGTGGGCTGTGTGTATACAGTTGACTTTGTGACCCCTGTTCTAAAGTTAATAGTGTTTTCCTACATTATATCACATTTGAAAAATAGAAAATTCTTAATTATACCCTTGTCTTTTTTTGAGGACTTTTGATCACTTGCTATGTATTGATATTTGTCTATGAATGTCTGGTTATAGAAGCAGGACCTAACTTTGAGGTTGTTTGGTAACAAATGTCCTATCCACTCACTGTGAAATCACTTTTTTCCCTCCAGGTCTTGGTGGTCATATCAGAATGTTTCTATCTGCCACTTCCAAGGCATTTATCTGAAGGTTCTGGTAAGTATGACAGATTCATGAGATAGAGTATTTTTGGAATCCTGTGGTGTGCCCTTTCATGCTCATATAGATAGTGGATTTTTCCCCTGATTTGCTAGGTGACCAAACCATCACCATTACCAAATTCCTTTGAAATATGTTCTCTAGATAGATTTGAGCAAAAAAATTTTTTTTTCTCCTCTCTTAAATTAAGGAACATTTCATTTTGGCAGTTGCTTTTTCCCTTGAATTGTTTGCCCTTCATTAATCAGTTGACATCTTTTCCTTCATTGAAACTGGAATGAGCAGGGAGGGAGGGGAACTGACACTTACTGAGTGTCTACTGTGTGCCACCAGTAACTGTCCTGAGTCCTTTAAAAGCCATCTCCCCAAATCCTTTCACTATTTCACACTGTTCCTGGGACCAAATACCCCTGGATTTCCATGCTTTTATTCCTACTGTTTGCATGAAGACTCTTTTTTTTTTTTTTTTTTTTTTTCTGGCTGTGTGATGAGGCATGTGGGTTCTTAGTTCCCCGACCAGAGATTGAACCCGTGTCCCCTGGAGTGGAAGCGCAGAGTCTTAACCACTGGACTGCCAGGGAAGTCCCCATGAAGACTCTTACGAGATTTCATAATTGTTGAATTTTATGTGGGAGTTCAACTAAACAAGCTTATATTTCTTTTTAGTTCTTGACGTTTTTAAGGCTTTGAGACTTCCATATATAATTATAAAATATGTTCCTTTGAATTCTTAAAAGTAACAGAATCCCATTTTAAAACTACTTAGGGGAAAAAAGAAAATTTTATTAGCTCACAAAACTGAAAAATCCAGGGATGTTCTGGCTTCATGCACAGCCCAAGGGATGATAGGTTTCTATTTCCATGAAGCTGATTCAGTAGCTTTCAACAGCCCCAACTCACATTTTATCAGCTTAGCAGTCCCTGTAGAAAGAGAGAAAGCTTTTGCTCCTGACTCTGGCCAAAAACTCCTGGAAAGTACTCTGATTGGCTTGGCTTAAGTCACAGTTCTGAACCAATCACCATGACCAGTGAGTGGGTCACTGCACATTCTACAAGGTATAAAATACAGAGCACAAAGGAACCTTTGCCCTCCATGCCCCTGGGCTCTGCCAAAGTCAACATGGTTAGTGAAGTCTCCGGAGAGAGGTGGAGAGGCCATGGGTGGGGCTAGGATGCCATCCAGAGATCTGTCCTGTGTGATAACATAGTTCCAAGATGGAGAAGACTGTCATATGCCCCATTGTTTCATTTCACAGCTACATGTACTCAATTGCTGAATGACCTTTCTTTAATTGAAGTATAGTTGATGTGCAATGTTATATTAGTTTCAGGTGTACAACAGAGAGATTTGATATTTTTATAGATTATACTCCGTTTTATTATAAAATATTGCTTATATCCCTATGCTATACATTACATCCTTGTGTCTTCTTGATTTTGTACCTAGTAGCTTGTACCTCTTATCCCCTTCCCCTATCTTGCCCCTCCCTGTTGGTAACCACTAGTTTGTTCTCTGTATGAGTCTGTTTCTGTTTTGTTATATTCATTTGTTTTATTTTTTTAGATTCCACATACTAGTGAAAACATACAGTATTTGTGAATGCCCATTGTTTATTCAGAGGATGTTCCCCTCTCTTCCCTCCACAGAGCAGAATCTTAGGTCAGAGGAGGCTCATACAACTGAACAGTTGCAGGATGCAGAGGAAGAAAAGGATGATTCAAATGAAGAAGAAAACAAGGACAGCCTTGTAGATGACGAAGAAGAGAAAGAAGACCTTGGTTATGAGGAAGAAGCAGAGGAGGACGAGGAGGACAGCCCGGCTGCTGGCATGGACGAGAAGAGGAGTGATGCCCGGGACCAGGGGCCCCTGAGGGAGGTCCAGGAGGATGAAGGACCTGGTGGGACTGAAGACAATGCCCCAGAGCAGCCCGGTCCAGCTGGCGCGGAGGCAGTGGAAGACACAGTGAGACAGCGCAGAAGTCAGCATGCCGACAAGGGACCGTCGGCCTGATGACAGTGTTTCCAAGGATACAGACCAAAAGAATATGTCAGCTTCCTTCTGGTCTGCAGTTTAAACCAAATCCTTATTTTTTTCTTGAATGAGCAAGCTTCTCTTAAAAAATGATCTCTAGCCATGTAGTCTTATGGCATTAAGCCTCATATATGTTAAGGAGAATCTTTCAGGCATGACAGTCAGGATACAGAAAAACAAACATGCTGTTAGGGTCTCTTTGGGACCTGTGATGAGAACAAATTCATTTCCTTGGGGCTCCAGAGTTTTGACCAGAGGAAGCAATCCCCAGCCATCATGAGCACTGTTCATGGGCAGTAGACAAGGCTGCAGGCCCCTAACATGAAAGCAGGGCGAATGAACGTCCTCAGGGTGTAGCTGATATCTTGCTTCCTCTTCTTGTATTGAATATTTATTATTGTCAAACTGTAAGAAACATCAGGTACCATAGTACAAGGGTACTCTTTAGAGATAGAAATTGAGAGGGCCTTGGATATTATTGTAGAAAAGAGCTTGGAAATCTTCCTAACTCTCTAAATCTCCCTTCTTATGTTTTATTTCTTACCTTTAACATTTCCAACTTTCCCACCATGGGCCTGCAGGCTCCTCACACTCTTCACAATACGTCCTTAGTGAGAGGACTCAGACAGCAGTCTGCTTGACATCAGCTGCGTTTATTCCACCTTAAGGGTTTAGATAATCAAGAAGCACAGCCCATGAAGCCATGACTGCCAAGCATCTCAAATGAAATGTTGTAACCTTTGGAGATTCAAAAGGAAGTAGGGGTTTTACAAGAGAGATTTTTCTTGTTGTTTTTAGCCAAAATGTAGTCATTTTTTTTTTCCAAAAAGTTCCTTTAGCAATATTCTTTTTGAAGCCAGAAGTCTCCTAAGTCTTGCCAGTACAAGGTAGTCTTATGAAGAAAACTTGAATACTGTGTTGTTTTGTTTCCATCTCAAGGGGTTCCCTGGCTCTTGAACCACTTTAATAATAACTGAAAAACCATTTCTGGTTTTCCTTCAGTGATGTGCTTTTGGTGAAAGAATTAATGAAAGTGTATATCTGGAAATGAAAGATTTGGTTTCGTTTCCTTCTTCCTTAATCTTGTAAAGAATTTTATCCCTGTAAATCTCTCAATACTCAACCTGCTAAAAGTACCCAGGGGGCCCAATGTCTTTTAAAAAATCCATCCATCTACCTGATTTGCGTCTTAGAATAAATTCATAATATTAGATTCCAAGCTTATGAAAGATGTCTAAAGTTGATCCTACACCCCTTTGGGTCCAGACAGAATAATAAGTAGTGCAGGTTTATGAAATTCAAAAAGCTTCTGTCATCTTTAAAAAGAAAAACGCAGTATATGCCTATCTGGCTGTTTCAATAACCCTTACGTTGTACTGACTTTGAACTCGGGCTCACTGGAGGAGGGGGAGGTTCTGTAACTCTACCCTGGTGTGGCTGAAGGAATCTGTTGCAAGCCTCATACAAAGGGAGTTTTTATTCTGACGGAATCCAGTTTTCAGAGTTGGTTGTTTTTCATCTTCCCAACTCAGTGACCTGACAGTCTCATCCCCCAGTGCAGTGACATTCATTAAGAGTTGCCAATAATTTTTTTCTTCAGACAGCAGCACGACCTCAAGTTTGAGGCTATCACAGAACTGACAGACTGGGAAAACCTTGACTTGTGCTCATTTCTTGCCCCTCCCACCATCTAGGGCTCTGATACCTCCTCACACAAAGCACCATGGTACTGAGGGGGGCAGCTCCATGCCTTTCTGGATCAGAGCTGAGCTGGATCTGCCCTCCTGTCACTGGATTTTCTTTCTTTTCTAATCAGCTGAAACAAAGTTTTCAAAGATCATTGAGTTCAAGTTCAAGGGTATGGAAAAAGAAGGGTTTCATAGTTTGGCTTTTCTGTACAATACCTCCTCCCCCGCAATATTGAATTTTTTTTTTTTTTTTAAGTGAAGTATTTCACTAAAGGGGAAGGAATGAAGAAGTAAAGTCTACTTTGGCTTTTTATAAATGTAAGGCCAATTCCCAGTTGGACTCCAAATAGTATCTGATTATATGATGAGACAAATGTATTTTCTTTCTCAGCAATACTTAAAAAAAAAAATTGGAGGAAGAGGAATAAAACAGTTTGGAGAACCGGATCCATTAAAAGTTGAAGTATCGGGCTTCCCTGGTGGCGCAGTGGTTGAGAATCTGCCTACCAATGCAGGGGACACGGGTTCGAGCCCTGGTCTGGGAAGATCCCACATGCCGTGGAGCGACTAGGCCCGTGAGCCACAATTGCTGAGCCTGCGCATCTGGAGCCTGTGCTCCGCAACAAGAGAGGCCGCGATAGTGAGAGGCCCGCGCACCGCGATGAAGAGTGGCCCCCGCTTGCCACAACTAGAGAAAGCCCTCGCACAGAAACGAAGACCCAACACAGCCATAAATAAATAAATAAAATTAAAAAAAAAAAAAAAAAAGTTGAAGTATCTGGCTACGGGGACTGTTTTTCCTGTTTTGTTTTTGTTTTTTTTTTAATATTCTGATGAAAGATGTATATATCTAATTTAATTTCTTTCCACTTCTAGCCTTTAGGTTCATTTTCAATACTTACTGAATATAAAATTAAAGGAAAAAAGTCAACCCAAAATAATTTAAAATTAGATTAACATTTCAATAGGATTGATCGATTTTTTCCTGTAGATAATATATTTAATCCAGAAGTCAAGTGCATGGAAACATGATTTTGATTGAAAAAATAAAAAATAATCATGCCTCCCTATATTACAGTATCATTTAGTTACAGAATAGTATTTTATATATATATCAAAATTAGGTAAATTAAATAAAACTGTTCATTTGGGAATGGGGGTGCAGTGCTTTATGTATGAGTAGTGGGAATGGGGTGCCTGTTCACTGATTAGAGGGAAAATCTGAAACTTCTAGCTACATTTTCCTTAAGTTTCTTTCTTTTATTATTCATCTCTTGCCAAACCACCCCAACTTGGTTAGAGATCTCATGCTGAAGCAACATATGGGCAATCCCACTTCCTTTCCCTTTGAAATGTAAGCATGAATGGGGCAAGAGCCTGCTCATTCAGCTCACAGGGCCTGGCACCACGTGGGCACGCACCCCCAGCCTGATCTCAGGAGCACAATCCCTGTTAGCCACGGGCCTCTCTGACTACAAAAAGAAATCCAAAATTACTAATGTGACAAAAAGCAGACAAGCTTTGTTTGGTCAGGTTGATATTGACGGTGGAGAAAGGCAAATTTTGACTCTTATGGCCCAACTCCTTGTTGATAGCTATGGTGTTTTTCCAGGATTTGGTTATGTGTAATTTGAGTAGATGATAAAAGTGTCTTTTAAGGCAAGTACTTGGCATGTGACCTTTTATTACCAAGTCCTTTAAGAGTGGAGCCTGTTTGACAGAATGGGAAACATTAAAGAGTCCAAAACAGGGTAGAAATGATAGAATGTACCTGAGCTTTTAGCATAAAACCTTAAATTGGCATGAAGTGAGAGAAAGAAGGGGAAGATTGGTGCTTTTGCTAATGTGTCTCAGTAGTTTCGATATGTCCTTCATCTCAGTGTTAAAGTGTTACTTCTGCCAGTATTCTGAATGTGTGGTTGGCCCATTCTTTCAATATAATATTTTGGGAAGTATTCATGTAAATCTTTTGCACTAATAGAAAAGTTCCTTCTTGTTTAGTAGCTGTTTACCTCAGTCCTACGTTCTGATCCCTCATAGCTTGTTTTGAAAACCAAACATGGAGTCATCAAATCTGATGAACCCAGATGGGGCAGTTTTTTTAGCATGTTTCCTGAACCAGGAGGTTTGGTTGAAAGGCCTTTGATAGTTTCAGACCAGGACTTGTGGCCTTCAGATGGCTTATTTTCAGTGAAGTTTCGTGTGAACTGTGACATATGTGACTCATACAACTTTAACAGGTTTCTGATGTATTTTAATCATATTTGTTACTAAATAGCTTCTTTGTGCAAATGCAGCTTTTATACTAAAAATACTGTTTATTTGTATTGTAATACATTATAAATTCGTTATTTATATTCTTGTAATGGTCTTAATCTTTTAGCCTAGTGATACTTCATTATTTTTTTTCTTCATCTCTGTATTTTTTGCTTCTGCAGCAACTGGAGTGGGAAATCAGGATATGAGTCTCAAGCAGGGCATTGCCTGAATTACAAATCACCTTATCACAGAATTGTATATCATCCTTGATGCTATTTGTTTTCATTTTATTGTAAATTTCCACTTGCATCGAAACCTAATGATAGTGATAACTAAGTAAAAACAAAACAGTGTATTGCTTTTCATATAAGAATTTCACAAAAGTCATTTGCCTAGGCAGTGAAAAATATTACTTCCTTAAAAAATAATTTTCGTGTGTCCATCCTCCATCCTGTCTGTGCATTTTCCCTCTTTCTTTCTCCCTCTTTTCCTTGACTTCATGAAACCTGAACCCTTGCCTTTAGCTGCTCTGGAAGGTTCACAAAACCAAGAATGAGTGCAGAGAAACCAGGCTTCCTCCTTGTCACAGTCGTTGTGTTGCCTATAGAAACTCACTGCCCTCAGGTCTCCTCTGTCCTGAGGTCTGGAGGTGACCAGGGCTGGAGTGGATGACAAGGGATGTTGCTAACCCTTCAAGACACTGTGAGTCGACCTGGTCTCCTAGGGCGTTCAGAAGACTCTGACCTACACCTGACCCTTCCTATCAGTATAGCAGTGGAAAAGCACAAAGGACATGAGGCAATTCTTTTATTAAACACCCTCAGGGACTGAAATAATGGATATTGGATTTTTCACTTTTGAAAGATGGTGGGGGGGGGGGGGTGTAGTAAGAAAAAAATAGTTAAACTTCCATACCACCAAATCCTTCCCCTCTGAGAAACTGGCTCAGAATGCTAATGGAAAAATATCCATTATGTGGTATCTCAGCCTACTTGAACTTGGTCATACATCTTGGGAGCAAAACCTGCATCTTTTGAAGCCAACAACACTGAGGTGCAAAATGCAATCCCCTGCTTTGCTTCAATCTCGGAGGCTCTTTGGAACCTGTTCCACAATAATAGGACATGTCTTTCTTAGGACATGTGATCCTCTTGAGACTGAGAACTGGATTAGGCTAGTCTAGGCGGTGTTAACAGACTCCCAAATCTCAGGGACGTTGAGAACGAGAAATTTATTATTGTTTCACTGAGTTCAGGCATCCCAGAGAGCAGAGGCCCTGCTTCATGCAAGTTTTTCTGGGACCCAGGTCAAAAGAGGCTCTGTTGTCTAACTTGTGGCTTCTGAGGTGACTGTGTTCATTTCACCCCGGTCACTGGGAAGTGGAGAGAGCACGAGGAGTGTTCCTGGGAGGTGTTACAGCTGGGCCGCGTCACTTATGTTCACTGGGAGAGAGGTCGTGCCTAACCTAAAGGGGGACTGGGCTGTGTAATCTTGCCGTGTCCTTAAGAAAAAGGGGGATTGAGAGCTAGCATCTCTGCCACAGTGACTTTATCTTACCTGCCTTTGTAACCTGAGTGCCTCACGAAGATTAGTCATATGAATGCACATGTCACAGGAGAGGGAAGAATACATACGGGCCCAGTGCTGATTGTCTTCCTTCTGCACTTTCCTATAATTGGTCTTCAAGATACCAGAGTTTTCAAACTGTGAGTCGTGTGTTCTCAAGGAGTTCATGTTTTGTTTGGAAAGATGGACATTAATAAGTGCAATAAGAATGACAGGGGATATATGTATACATATAGCTGATTCACTTTGCTGTACAGTCGAAAATAACATTGTAAAGCAACTATACTCCAATAAAAATGTAAAAAAAGGAAAGAGTAATCTGAAAAAAAAAAAAAAAAGAATGACAAATAGAAGAGTTAAGAGATGCTATGTGAGGTTATAAGAGAGGAAGCTGATCTAGGCTGAGGTATGTGTGATGGTACATGTGACCAGGAGGGCAGGATTAGGGGTTTCTGAGGCAGAGATGGATTTGGAACCCCTCTGATGCATGCAAGTAACCTTTAAGATGCACATACGGAAAAATAGGACTAATATTTATTTCAGTGGGAGGTTCTTTGCTGAGCATTCAGAGTGGGTTCTAGACCTCATTTTCCTTTTGTTTTAGGGAATGAGAGAGGAACAGTTATTAATCTTTGAGCTTTTTCTACCATTTCAATGTCTTTAATATCTAATCAGTAATTTATAAACTCCATAAATCTCCCTAAATGGTTTCTAGTTAATAGACATCTGATTAATCATGTTAACCTTAAAAATTATACTTTGGAAAGGTTTATACCATCAGAATTCTTTGTGTTCTGTTGTCCCTGGTGGGGCATATAATTCCTAAAATTGTAATTAGTTACTCTGTAGAGTCCATAGGCTAGACCCAGACTCAAAGGGACAACCTGCCAGGTTTACAAAATTACAGAGCTGTCACTCTATAGGATTGTCCCTCAATCGTTAGTTCTCTGTGCAATAAATTCTGAGCATGAGTCTCGATCTAATAAGTAGCATTAGAAACCAGCTTGTTATGGGTTAACCATTGACTTTTAACTATTCCAACTAATAACAATATTGTACAGAGTATTCGAAGACTTTTCATACCCTTGACTCCTCCATAGATGGGAGCCAGCTGTGGGCAAAGCCATATGGTTATACTGTGGCATCAAGTCCTTTGACCCTCCTTCAGAGCCTTTATTCTACTGACTCTGGAAAAGTGTTACCTCCTAACAGAGCAAACTGCCCTATTAATTGGCATAAAATAGGGCTATTTTTTTCTTCTATGCCTTTAAACACGTATAAATAGTATTGGCATTTGTTTTAAAAGTGCATGCCTGCTCTCGTGCTATAGCAGAAAGACAACCCCCTCACCCCCTCCATCCTGTGAGTACAACACAATCCTAGTGACAGGTTAAAGTAGTGGCCTCAAGAAACAGTTAAGCCCATGATTATTCCTGAGTTCTCCCATGAGGGAAACTGCCTCATTCAAAATATGCAAACAAAGTAGTGATTTAGGGGCAAGCCCAAGTTAAGAGAGATTTTAGTGTACATTGTTTCTAAAAGGGTTAAATTTAAATTGTTGTCCTTTAGCAGGCTAATGATGTGAATCTCCAAGGAAGAGTTGAGTTTAGCATTTCTGAAACTTATTTGACAACTGATATTGAGGGAACAGAAAATTTGAAAACTCTCCCACCACAGAAACTAGAAATGTTGGCTAAAATACAACTGACATCTTTTAAAGGCAAAGCTAACTACAAAAGAAAGAAAAATTCACAGGGGCCAAAAATCATGAAGTAAATAAACATGACCTGGTACTGGGACTGCCCCAGTGGGAGTGATGGTGGTGGGGGTGATGGTGGTGGTGGAAGCTGCTGTCCTAGGTAACCAGAGGGTGTGTGTTTTTTTGACCACATAGTTACAGGGTACAATGTCTTGACTATAGCAAGGTGGGAAGTTGGAATCAAAACTGCATAAAATTTCCAGCCACATCCTCAGTGAAATGAAAAATCTGTTCACTAGCACGTGGGGAAAGCTTATCTGTCTTGGCCTGGTCTGTGTGTTGAAAACAGTAGTCTTCCCTGGGAAATCATAACCACAGGCCTGACCTTTACAAACTGAAGTTTGAATTTACACAAGCTTCATAGTCTCAAAAGGCCCCAAATCAAGAAATTCTCATAAAAAGTGGGTCAGGAGGGTATACTAGCAAAAGTGAGCACAAAACTAAGTACTATTGAAAACACCATCAACCTGGCATAAAGATTCCCATAGATAAAGCCCACTTAAGATGAACTCACAATTCAAAATTACAAAATACACAAGAAAACTATTCATCAGACAGCAGGATTCGATTTGCCCTAATCCTTGAGATAATAATATCAGATAAAAACTTCAAACTTTTAAAAACTATTAAAAAGATAGAAGGAATATAAAACACAAAAGGAGGGCATTTTTTTCCCCTTAGAATAATGTTTTAGATTCATCCATGCTGCATGTATCAGCAGTTCAATCCTTTTTATTGGTGTGTAGACTTCATTGTATGAATATACAACACATTGTTTATTTATTTTTCTGTTAATAGACATGCAGAGTATTTCTAGCTCTTGGCTGGTCCATGTTATCTTCTGAGTATGACACATTCCTGAACTACTTTACTAATAATCTGTGGTAGAAATATTGGAATGAATGTTAGAAATATATTCCTAAGGATTTTCCAAGATTTGTTCTTATGTCACCAAAAAGCAATGTATTTCACCCTCGCAGGGAGCAGATGCTTGAGAAAACAGATACTGGAGCAAGTCTTCCTGGGGGTGAACCATTTGCCAGTGGTGTGAACTTGAGCAAGTTATCTAACTTCTCTGTGCCTCATCTTTCCAGTGGGCATAGTAAGGGACTTCCACATCCATTAATGACATTCTAGACAATTCTAACCAACCCTCCTAATGAGGACAACTAGAAAAGCTGCTTTTTATATATACATGTATATATATGTATATATATTGATATTTATGTATATAAATGTTAAAATGGTAATATATTACAAATTTTACATACACACACACATCTTGCTTAAGGGCATCAGAGTTTATAAGATAATGAAGGATTACCAAGTCAGGGGAGATGGAAAGGTCAGGAATGTGATCCTGGTGTTAGGGTCAGCTTTTCTACTGAGGGCACTTGCTATTTCTAGAAGTGGAGGTGGTGAGTGTAATGAAAGGCTGAGTGATGTTTTTGAGAACTTTGTCTCATTGAGGAGACAAGGATTGGCTAAGGATGGGATGGCTTGTGAAACCCCCTGGTTTGGATTAGATCTCTGAAAGGGCTCATGCTAGGGATGAGGATGAACCAGAAGTAGGCACAACCTTGGTCTATCCAGTTCCTGAAAGCAGGATGAGGTGATCCTGGAAGTAAATGCAGATCCTGGGAGGAAGAAGTTGGTAATAACTGGGTTCTTAAGTTGGGTGGTGGATTCTCTTACATTTTTCACTTTGCTATGAGGTAGGATTTCATGGTTTAAATAAATCCTGGGACTAACATAGCCCTGTCTTTGTGGATTATTGAATTCAAAGGACCATAATCTAGCAATCAAAAGTAAATATTGATTTTCTTATATTCCTTTCCTTTTCTGCCTCCTTTAGTCCCCAAAGCGATCAACCCCCTTCCCCGAGCCAGCACTATTCACTCCTTTTATTCTGTAATCTATTCCTGAAAAATTCTCTCTGGTGTCCCCAGTGTGAACATTCACCGGTCTCTCTCCACCTCCATTTTCCTCTCACCTACTACCTCTCCATTTTTACCCTTTCTGGAGACAGACCCTTTCTCCACAGATCCTTTCTGATATAGATACCCTATCTCACCTCCTAAGTTTCTTTCACTGTACAATTAAGCCACAGAGCTCCAGGAAAGTAGTAAATACAAAAATGACATTGCCAGAATTCTCTTTGATTGGGAGGGGAGATGGGGGAGAGGCCATGAATGCCCATATGTCAAAAGTAACTGCGCCTATTACACTTTCCATCTGCTACCCCCCAAATTCTCTAGTTTATTCCAGGCAGATCGAAATCCCTGTCAGGGGTCTCTGTCAGGAGAAACTATCAGGCTCAGCAGCTTCTGCCAAAATTCACTATTGTCCTTTCCAGAAACTTTGGAAGCAGAGAATGGGAAAATGCACTAATGGAGTTTCTAGAAATATATCAGATTTAGTAAATAATTCCTCTGCCTCCCCAGAGAATCTCAAGCCCTCTGCTCCAGTCCCTGTTCCTCAAATAAGGAAAGATGATTCATCTGAAAAGGCCCCTCGAGGTGGAGGCCACCACTAGACTCCCCTCTTCTCCAAGGCAGATGGGGACAGTGGCCACGCCCAGCCTTCTAGGTCCAACCACACAGGCCGAGGATGAGCCCTGCATGGACTCACCCCTGAAGGTTTTTTTCAAATCTCCACTCATCATAGGAAAACCACCTGCACTGGAAGCAAATTAGTGCCCAACCTGCAAGAAGAGCTGTCTTTTGGGGTCCCTGATTGGGATTTGGGTCCTATTAATGACCCCCTGAGAAGACTTCAATAAGAGGGAATATCCCTGCTGTAATTTCCAGTTCCCTAGATGTGCTCAAGGCCTCTGACATGAACCCCATTAGGTGATGATCTTGAAGGCCATTAATATCCATTCTTTATCCTCCTCAGCCTAGGTTTACTTCACCAGTAGTGAGAATTCATGAGGCTCTTACTTCAGGATTAACATCCAGCAAATCGTGTCTCCCTCACCTAATTGCACCAACAAGTAGGTTTGCCAAGCCTCATTCCATCACCCCTGGCAGATGGTCCACCTTGGGAATTCTTTCCGCCACTTACTTCTCATGGGCACGTCCTCTCAAAGCCATCCATAACATTAATGGCAGCTTTTCTAGCTTTGACTTCATAAGTCACCCCTGGTGGAGGATGTTAGATGCTAGCATCTCGTTATTTCTGTGTCTGTGCATCTTTGTATCATTTTGGTGGAATGGTCAAATCACAACTCATTTTTTTATTTGGCCCTACCTTGGCATGGTATTTCCCACAGATTTCTCAAGTTTCTGGGAGCTATTATTTTGTTTTGGTGGTTCCAAAGTCTGCTTGAAGTCGACTTCCATGACAGCAGCCAGATCCCCCTGGAATAAATATGTTCACCACCAGTGGAGCAAGGCAGCATATTTTGTGTGTTCCAAACAGGATTGACATAGGCCTTCTTTCTCTGTTGAGAAGGGAATACAGTTCCTTAAGAAGTTAAGTGGCCATTGAAGCTGTCTTAAAACAAATGTCCAGTTTGCAGTTTCACAAGAGAAGTTTTCCTTTTAAAGACCATCTCAATTTCATTCATTATATTTGCTTCATAAATCTGATTTCCAAATTGGAAGTACTTTTCCTTCTTCCTCTCCCAATTACAGTTTCCATTTCAGCAAAGCCTCAACCACATTGCTCTGGCTTTCTAGAATTATTTCAAGAACCCACTCCTCAGTTCCCACTTTATTTCATTGTTCCAAGAGTCTGGCCTTCATACCAAAATGCACTGTTGACTCAGGTGATAATTTAATTCAAAGCACAGTTGGATGTCAAATCACAAATCCAAAGACTTGGAGATTCACTCCCAAAGTGTAACCCATCTAAATTTAGTGAGTCTACATGGTTCAGTATTTCCAGCCAACACAGCTCAACCCAGGAACATGAATAATTAATTTTATCTCTGGAAAAGTACTAAGGAGCGTCCAATTCATTATCCAGACTAACAGTTATCAAAAGCTCCAACTCATTTCTTTTATTCTTCTACCATCTCATATGAGGGTGCATGGGCTACCCTTCAACCTCAACCTCTTTCTAATATTCCATTCTTTTCCCCACAAAAGTTCCCCTGGACTCTTTTTGCATAAGCTCTTGATTTTCCCTCCTCCTTCCATGTCTCATTTTTTCCTGATTTCATAAATAAACATCACTCTTTTCTTCTAAAAATCTTTTATCTTTTATTTTCTTTTGTTCCCCCCCTTTCCACTGACTGCTCTGAATTTGTGTAATAAAGTCTAGGGGGTAGCAGAAGGACAAAGGAAGAAATGAGAGACAGCTATGCTATTGCCTTCTGGGGGAAATCATCAAATACTCATAGGTTAATATACTATCCCTGTCACATTACAAGGAAATAACAATAAATTACAGCTGATACAATTTGTTGCCTCTCTGGACCATATTTTTGCCCATCACCTTCCTCCCTGCTCCCATCTTTTTTCTCTCTCTTTGACACCTTGAGCATTCAGCCTAAAACTAGAAATAAAACAATAGTTCTTCCTTCCCCAACATTTACTTATAGCAAATTTCACATCTGAGTGAAAAATATTACAGTGAGTTCCCAAGTTAGTGATATTAATTCCAGTCAGTGTTTTCTGTTTACCTGGAAGTAAATTAGCTTTGAGGGTGTAGAAAAAGAAAATCTCACACCTGCTGCTCTGGCATAAGAAGAATTTTCCCTCTGCCTTTCCTTCCTTCCATGGCTCCACCATAAATTCCCAACAAAGAGTGTGCAATGATCATAGCAAGATCCTTTTTGACCCACCTCCTAGAGAAATGGAAATAAAAACAAAAGTAAAAAAATGGGACTGAATGAAACTTAAAAGCTTTTGCACAGCAAAGGAAACCATAAACAAGACGAAAAGACAACCCTCAGAGTGGGAGAAAATATTTGCAAATGAAGCAACTGACAAAGGATTAATCTCCAAAACATACAAGCAACTCATGACGCTCAATATCAAAAAAACAAACAACCCAATCCAAAAATGGGCAGAAGACATAAATAGACATTCCTCCAAAGAAGATATACAGATTGCTAACAAACACATGAAAGAATGCTCAACATCATTAATCATTAGAGAAATGTAAATCAAAACTACAATGAGATATCATCTCACACCATTCAGAATGGCCATCATCAAAAAATCTACAAACAATAAATGCTGGAGAGGGTGTGGAGAAAAGGGAACTCTCTTGCACTGCTGGTGGGAATGTAAATTGATACAGCCACTATGGAGAACAGTAAGAAGGTTCCTTAAAAAACTAAAAATGGAACTACTACACGACCCAGCAATACCACTACTGGGCATATACCCTGAGAAAACCATAATTCAAAAAGAGTCATGTACCAAATGTTCATTGCAGCTCCATTTACAATAGCCAGGACATGGAAGCAACCTAAGTGTCCATCAACAGATGAATGGATAAAGAAGATGTGGCACATATATACAATGGAATATTACTCAGCCATAAAAAGGAATGAAACTGAGTTATTTGTAGTGAGGTGGATGGACCTAGAGACTGTCATACAGAGTGAAGTAAGTCAGAAAGAGAAAAACAAATACCGTATGCTAACACATATATATGGAATCTAAAAAAAAAAGAAAAAGAAAATAGTCAGAGAACCTAGGGGCAAGATGGGAATAAAGATGCAGACCTACTAGAGAATGGACTTGAGGATACGGGGAGGGGGAAGTGTAAGCTGGGACAAAGTGAGAGAGTGGCATGGACATATATACACTACCAAATGTAACATAGATAGCTAGTGGGAAGCAGCCGCATAGCACAGGGAGATCAGCTTTGTGCTTTGTGACCACTTAGAGGGGTGGGATAGGGAGGGTGAGAGGGAGGGAGATGTAAGAGGGAAGAGATATGGGGACATAGGTATATGTATAACTGAGTCACTTTGTTATAAAGCAGAAACTGACACACCATTGTAAAGCAATTATACTCTAATAAAGATGTTAAAAAATTAAAAAAATAAAATAAAATAATTTAAATTAAAAAAAAAGAAAAAAGAGTGTGCAATGGCTGATGATGCTTGTTTGTTTGCTTTTCTGTATGGAATTTAATTTTATATGTAAAACTGTCTCCAGAGGGTTATACAGGTCCTCTCAGCATTACACCATTGGCAACCCAAGGAAACAGTCTCTTCATCAAAGAAAGCATCATTAATTAGTTCTCTTTAGAAAAATAGCTAATGCCAATAGGAAATTAGATAGAATTTATTGTAAAAGTCTGCAAAAATATGGGCTTATTTTTCAGAAAAACAACTTACCTAGTTTAGGAAAAATTCAATAAAGACTTCTTTTCTTGGTGTAACTCAGTGAACTCAGAAAGATGGGGATTTCTTGTAAAAGTTTCTAAAACATACATTGCTGCATTATTTGAAAAAAGGAAAACACTTAGACTGAAAGATTGAGATGTGTTTCAATTTACAGTAACAGCCATGAAATAGTAATTTGTGAAGCCTTCTCAAATCTGATTCCTGAACCAACTCAAGTATTTTCAGAATCAAACTTAAGATGCACAGATATATTACATATGTGGCATAACAATTTTAAAATCCTCAAAAATGTTCTCATAATTTACTTTTGGATTTGAAACTATTATCTTTTTAATGATGAAAAAGTAATCCTTTGAACTTTTCTGTTATAAAATCCAATTATATTTTACTCTCTTACAATTTTCTGGAAGTTTAATACCTATTGTGAATACTGTCTTTGAAATATGATTTGTGAGAATTCTGAGTGTAACCTGAGAGATTTTAATTAGATGGCTATACAACACATGGTTCTATAGAAGCAGGCTGTGAGGTGGTATAAGCACTATCTTCAGAATCAGAAACTTAGTGTCTAGCCTGACTCACTCACTACTTGAGTGATACTGTGCCAATCATTTAACATTTCTGGGGGAGAATCCAGACTGTCTGCACAACTTATTATCTATATGAACATTATTGTATTATTCCATTGTCTTCATCAATTTAACTTTACTATTCCTGGAAACACTTACACAGGACTTTAAAAGTTACAGATAACTTTTAAATAAGGTATTTCCAGAAGCTTTCTAAAAGGCCCAGCATACTCTTCAACAGAAAGCATCAAATGGTAGTTTACAAGTCTTTTCCGCTTACTGTGTTCACTGATTCTAAACTATTGTTTCCTGATTCTTACCCAGTCCTAACCAAGCCTGTCCTTACTTGTGAGAAAAACAAAACAAACAAAAATTAAAAAACCATAAACCTTAAAGGAGACTTGCAAATTTCAATCTATATCACAATTTTGTCTCTCCCTCTCTGAGATGTTTCTGGAGTGTTGAGGTAGTGCTCATCTCTCTGCCTTACCAGAGTGAGCAATAAACTCAGCTTTGTCTTAACAACAGGCTGTTTTAGTGATGCTCTGGAGAGCCAGCACAGGACATAGGTCTCAGCATTTTTGACTTATTAAATGATAATTTTGGACTATATCAGAGGTTCTCAACTATGGCTTTATACTAGAATAACTTGACTTAAATATTACAGATACCAGAACCACCCTAGATAAATTTTCAGAACCTTTGCACAAGGTAGGTTGCATGGGGATGCAACTTATGCAGTGGTACAGGGCCCCATACTTAGAAGGGCTGAAAGCTCAGTTTAAATGCTATGCTGTTGCTATTTTGAAATTCTTAATAATTTATGAATAAGGGGCTCCATATATTATGTAGCTGACCCTGTCTTTGGGAGATAAACATGAGCATTTTAAACCTCTTCAAGCGATTTTAGTATACAACCATGGGTTAAGGAACATAAGACTAGGACTTATCTTTGGACTAAAACCACAGTAATAATAACACAACTGACATTTACTGAGTGATTGTATTGAGTGCTTTGCACATACTATCTCGTTAATCTAACAGATTAGATTTGAATTCAAGAAAGTCTTAGTTTATAGCTGTGCTCTCAATCATTGATTATATTGCCTCTCTAAGGAATTTATTCATTAAGCAAATATCTGTTAAATCCATCTATATTAGTTTCCTATTGCCGCTGTAACAAATTACTACAAATGTAGGGGCTTAAAACAATGCAATGGGTACTCTTACAGTTCCAGAGATCAGAAGCTCAAGATGGGTCTCAGGGGGCTAAAATCAAGGTGCAAGGCTGTTTCCATCTGGAGGCTCCAGGGGAGAATCAGTTTCCCTGCCTCTTCCAGCTTCAGGAAGTTGCCAGCATTCTTTGGCTTCTGGCCATATCACTCCAATCTCTACTTTTGTCCTCACCTCACCACCTTCTCCCCTATTGACCTCTCATAAAAACCTTTGTGATTACATTTAGGGCCCACCGGGATAATCTGGGATAGTCTCCTCCATTTTAAGATCCTTAATTTAACCACATCTGTAAAGTCCCTTTGCTGTTCAAGATAATATATTCACAGGTTCCAGAGAATAGAATGTGGACATCTTGAGGGATGAGGGGGGAAGTTATTGAGCCTACCATAGCATCCTATAGGACACACTCCAGTGTCCAGTTCTGGACGCTGGAGATTCAACCGTGAAAAAGTGAGATGAAACTGTGATTTCAGATAGTTTACATTCTAGTAGGGGGGCACCAATACTCTAAAAAAATGGTAAAAAGTTTAGTTTCAGATTTTCATAAGTGATGTGAAGAAAATAAAGCAGGATAAGGGGCAGGGTTAGGGAAGGAGGATGCAGTAGGGCTGTCAAGGGAACCCTCTCTGAAAAGATGCCATTTGAACAGTTTTTTGAGTAAGGATCCAGCTATAGAAAAATCTAGAAGATAAGAGTTTCTTGGAGAAGAAAGAGCAATTATAAAGTCTCTGGGGCTAGAATAAGTCTGATATCTTCAAGCAAAAATAAGAGGAGAATTGTTGGAGATGAAGCACAGAGTGTGTGTGGTAGGATGAGCAGATTAGTAACACCTTGAAAGCCACCTGGTAAGAAGTACAGATTCTATTGAAAGTGTGATGGCAAGTCACTGGAGGGTTGAAAGCAGAGGACTAACATGATCTGACTTGTTTTAAAGTTCATCTTGTGATCATCAGTTCAAGTGAATGAGGATGGTGGCTTAGACCACAGTGGTTGAAATAAAGGTGTTGATTAGTGAGGTGAATTGGTATATAATTTAGTATTAAGCCAGTAGGAATTGCTACTGGATTGGATGTGGAGGTCAAAGGGAAAGAGAAGAATTCCTAGGTTTGGGCCTGAGCACCTGGGTGAATGATACACGAAAGATAAAATTATTGGATTAAGCTATTGTTCTGGACCGATTGTGTCCCCCTAAAACTCATATGTTGAAGCCATAACCCCCAAAGTGTTTGGAGATAAGGCCTGTAATGTGATAAAGTTAAATGAAGTCATAAGGGTGGGGCACCAACCTGATAGGTCTGGTTGCCTTTATAAGATGAAGAGATATCAGAACGTGTTCCTCTCTCTCCCTCTCTCTCTCTTTCGTGTGAGGACACAGTAAAGAGGTGGTCATTTCAAAGCCAGGAAGTGAACTCTCTCCAGGGACCAAAGCGGCTGGCACCTTGATCTTGGAATCTCCAACCTCTAGAACTGGGAAAAAATTAAACTCTGTTGTTTAATCCACCCATCTCTGGTATTTTGTTATAGCAGCCTGATCTAAGAGAGCTTCCAACCATTAACAGTGAAGAAATTCCAGCTCTTGATTCCAGAGTGCTTCCTAATGGCTTGTATGTTAGAGGCAACTCTAAAGATTTGAAATGAATGTCTCTTATGTTTATGACATTGTAGAAACATTCAGACTCTATTTCAGTAATTGCTTGTGCATTTGCGGTATAGTCATTTTATAGGACTTCTTGAAGTAGATCAATAGTGAAGCAGTAGCTCATCTTAGGAAAGCTGACACCTAAAAATCTAGAAACACGAACACATTAATGGGAGGCGCTCAGTCAAAATTATTTACTGCTCATTTTCTTAAAGTAGTAGTTCACTGTGGCACATTTGAACAAGGGTTTGGTTTCTAAAATTTCAGAGCAAGCTCAGTGTTTCAGAAGTGTAGCCACTGCATAAAAGCAAGATATCCCCAAAGACATATTTTCAAACAGTGCAATAGAGATGGATGGGGTCTTAGGTATTTGGCCTCTCTTTGCCAAAGAAGTACCGTTCAGAGCCAGCAGATGACTTGTCAATAGATTACAGTTTGAAAAGTAACTGAATTATTTCATGATTTAAAGGAATTTTTGTTCAGTTTCAGGTGTGATAATGGTATTGTGGCTATATTTTTTTTAAAAGAGACTTTATCTTTTAGAGATATGCAAAATGATATGATATCTAGAATTTACTTCATCATAACCCCACGAGAGGATAGAAGAAATAAGCTTGACCACGAGTTGGCAAATGCAAAAGCTGGCTCATGGTTAAATGGAGGGAAGCTCATTTTACTGTTCTTTCTGCTTTGGAATCTGCTTGAAAATTTCCATAATACAGAGTTGAGCAATAGTCATCTTATTATTAATAGAAGTCTAGAAAAGACTCAGGCCACCAAGTCCCAGCTCAGTGCCTGTCCTCTGTACCCAAACTTTCCCCAAACTTGTATTATTAAAAATATATATATATACATGTTAAAAGATCATTTTTATACAGGGGTAAAATGTCTCTCACACAGATATAAAAATGAATATACATTAACGATTTCATTTAACTCATAACCAGTGAGAGAACCAGACAGAAAACGTTGACAGACATACTTCTAGATCAGGAGTATGAGATGAATGTGCAAACAGAAGTAATACTGGTGTTTCTACAAGATGGTGAGGGAAGTTTATTGATTTCCTATGAACAGAACTGAATTTGCTTGTCTGTAGTCAAGAATTATATTGCATTTCCTTCAGTTGTTTACAACCTACATGGTTGTAAAATTGTTCAATGATGGTGAGATACTATAATCAGATAACCTGGAAGGTTGTCATCTAAACAATCATAATTTTTCATTGAAGCAATATTTTTTCCATATATATTTCTATCAAGGAATATTTACTGGTGATCCATGGAACCCACTTTGGGAAATGACTTTAGAATCTGCTGCCTTTCTGTGCATGTGCCAATCACGGGAAATGAGAAAAGGCAGATACAAAATAGATTATGTGTCTCATTAGTTGAACTTGAATTCCAGGTACTGCTGTTTTATATTTATCCAAACATTTTGAGAGCTTACATATCCTCTGTGGGCAGGAATTATTTAACGTTATCAAATATTGATTTTTAGAGCAATAGGTAATGACTCAGACTGGGAAAAAAAAAAAAAAAAACACATTTTATTTCTGCTGAGAAATATTGGCCCAAAATAAATAACCTGCCCACATGACCATAATTTTAAGTGTATCATTTTATATTTCCTGTGTTTTTTGAACTTGGCTATCCTTTGAAAAATTGTTTCCTGCACATTGAAAATGATGCCATCTCCTTTCTGGAAAATGTAGATGTCTATCAATACTGAAATCTTATTACCAGACACTTTCCTGGTACTGAAAGCTGAAGGGGCAGACTAATTTGTATGCTCCATATCCACATGATTTCTGGAAAATCCTATTAAGATAAAAGGGCTGAGAATTATAGAGCTGGCCTGGTTCCCAATATTCTCTAACTGTACTGAAGAGATGAATGTGGATACTAAGAGAAGAAAAAGGTAGATGAGGATGTGCTGAGGACTTGTGGAAAAGCATCAGAGGCTAATTTATTATTGTTTTCAGAAGTGATCTAAGATCTCAAAGGGGACAAGTTTTGAAAGCTACTTGATGTGGGGAAGGTTAAGATAGATTTTTCCAATTGTCATTCTGCTGCAAATTCACCATGTTTTTTTCAACAATTCGTATCATTTTTTTTGTAATTTTCTCCCTGTTAGACAAGGCCTACATACAATAGGCTTTTTAAACACATGTGTATTTAATTTTTAGGAGTTGATTCACAGTGGGTAAAGCATGGCTTAGAAAAGAAAAGGGCTACAATGTTTCATTAAAACATTATCTCATTCTAGCTTAGAAAGAAGGACAGCCATGAAAAAAATACTCTGATTTGTCTTTTCACTCAAGGTGCTGGGGCTTAACAGAGATGCAAAGAATTGAACACCTGAAAAATCATCTGCTTTTATTTTCTGTAATGAGCCGACTGGTAGACTTCACTCAGGTGCTCCACAGAAGTTGAAAGCAGCCTTTGTTTTCCCGATTATAATGAGGTTATTGGCAGGAGGTAAATTTATAATAACTTACAGAAGCTTGGGAACATTCTGTTGTTGTTTATTATTGAGGAGAGAGCTGGGATAGTAAAGGTCTCATTTAATAGATTGAGAGCCTTTCTTTGAGCCTGACAGCTGTTGGATGGGTTCATTAAGAGGCAAGAGCCATCACTCAGGCCAAAATCCCATTAGTGCTACCCTGCCTCAGCAGTGAGGGGTAATGTCTATCTGGGGTGCTGGTGTTCACGACCAGAATATATGTATTTTATATATTTTCTTATACAGAGCAGAACTTTTCTTCTGTTGAGATTTCAATAAGCAGAGTGACTGGCTTAGTCATTGATTACATATTTTTTCTGATTGCAATCTCAGAAACTATGAGGTCCTCCAGTTTGGGGGCATATAGCTTAAAAACAGTACTGATAGTTTATAAAGAAACTGGAGAGGAATTAATCATTCTACTCTTGTGGCATCAGAAACTACAGTTAGGCACTATGAATATTCTTGTAGTTTCTGTCCTGCCCTCATTGATAGTGTTTGAATAGACTGGGAAATTTCAGTTGATAAGAACCAAAACAGAATTTCCAAACGGAAATTTTTTTTAATGTTCAGTGTCAAAATCACAGAACACACACACCCATACACACCCCCATATTCATCCCAATAAATTTGTAGGAAGAAAACAAAACAACTGGAAGTAATATTTTAATGAATGCTTCTGGGATTATACTGAGACTAATCTCAATGAATTCTAATTATCTCTATTCTATAGATTTTTTATTAAGCTACATTTAATTCTCAGTTAATTATAACTGCAATTTCATCTATCTGTATAAACATAAAAAATTGTATGTACATATGTAACATAGGTATATATATGTGTATATATAATATGTTATATCTCTTATTACCTTATTAAATTCTTTCCTGGGCATTCCAATGAATTGAGGTCTGGGTCAATTAGGAACTGTGTTTGGATGCTAGTGAAAGATGCCCCAAATATAAAGAATTTAAATAAGATAAAGTGTTATGCTCCATTATATGAAAGAAGTTGGGAGGCAGGTGGTTTGGAGTTGGTAAGGTGGTTTTGTGAGGCTCAGGACCCAGGCTCCTTGTCTCTTTGTCTCACCATGTTTAGCTCTGACTCCCATCCTTGTCTTATAATTGCTGGAGCTTTCTGCATGTCAGGAAGAAAGAGGGAAAAGGTTGGGAAAGGCAAAGAATGGACCTGTCGGCTGAGTCATCCTCCATAGGAGGGTATTTAGAGGGGAGGACCATGGGGAAGGTGAGAGGTGAAGGGTAAAGTTTTTCTTTTAACACATAAAACATACCATTTTGGTAGCATAGGGTACCAACATGAAATTTAAGCATTGTTTCTTTTTCCTATGACCTGACAATGTAAAATTTGGTAAGAAAGAGACAAATTCTTGAAAGATTCCTGTGGTACCTGTATTTAATATCAATTCAGAAAATACTACTTGGTAATACACTAGTATTGAAATTACCAGTGAAAGATGTTGCTGAAGCACTCTATGTACAGACCAAGGTGGTTGGTAGTTCTGGTTTTGCACTACACTTTCAAGAAAGGGGACCTCAGCAGTGCCAGGACCTGGCACCAACCACCAGCGAACCAGCGTCAGCTCTGGGACACCCTAGGCCAAGCAGCCAGTTGTGTGGGTTCATAGCTTCACCCACCAGCACCTGGCACCAGTCCTGGGCTCCCCTAGCATCTGCAGCCAGCCACACCAGGACCTGGCCCCCACAAGTGGGCCAGCACCCCTGGGCCCTACAACCAACTCCACTGGCACTGGCACTGTCCACCAGCAGGCCAGGACCAGCCCAGGACTTTCAAGGCCAAGGCCCTGCCTATTAGTGGGCTGACACCAGCCCCAGGTTCCCCTGGGCCATGCAGCCAGCCACATCGGGACCCAGCCTTGCCCAGCAGTGGTCAGCAGTTTCTGTACAAGGCAGGGCCTGGCAGTCAACCAGGCCAAGGGCCAGCACCACCAACAAGTGCACCCACAGTATTTGGCCCCATTAAAGAGAAGGGCCCACTCAGCCAACACAGGGGACACCCCTAGATAACATATCTCTGGTGACCAGAGGGGAGTGTGCTGCTGGGCCCCATATGATGTCTCCTATACAAAGCTACTTCTCCAAGATTGAGAAACGTAATCAATCTACCTGATATGTACAATGCTCCCCCTGCCAGAGACTTAGGCAAAATGAAGTAACAAAAGAATATATTCCAAAGAGAGGAAGATAAAACCACAGAACTAAGCAAAGTACCCAAAAAGAGTTCAAGGTAAAGGTCATAAAGATGTTGAAAGAACTCAGGGGAAGAATGGATAAATACAGTGAGAAGTTTAACACAGAGATAAAATATATAAATAAGAATCAAACAGAGCTGAAGAATACAATAGCTAAAATAAAAAATTCACTAGAAGGAATCAACAGTTGATTAGATGATACAAAGGAACAGATCAGTGAGCTGGAAGACAGAATAGTGAAATTACCCAAGCTAAACAGAAAAAAGAATTTTAAAAAATGAAGACAGTTTAAGAGACCTCTGGGACAACATCAAGCCTACTAACATTTGTATTATAGAGGTTCCAGAAGGAGAAAAGAGAAAGAAAGGGGCAGAGAACTTATTTGAAGCAATAATAGTTAAAAACTTCCCCAACCTGGGAAATGAAACAGATATCCAGGTCCAGGAAGCACAGAGAATCCCAAACAAGATGAACTCAAGAGATCCACATCAAGACACATTACAATTAAAATGGCAAAAAGTAAAGCTAAAGAGAGAATATTAAAAGCAGCAAGGGAAAAACAGGTAGTTATGCAAAAGAGAACTCCCATAAGAACATGAGCTGATTTTTCAGCAGAAATTTTGCAGTCCAGAAGGGAATGTCATATTTTTTAACTGATGGAAGGAAAAATTCTACAACCAAGAATACTCTATTTAGCAAGACTATAACCCAGATTTGA
The DNA here is from genome assembly GCF_949987535.1 of Balaenoptera acutorostrata. Lineage (NCBI taxonomy): Eukaryota > Metazoa > Chordata > Mammalia > Artiodactyla > Balaenopteridae > Balaenoptera > Balaenoptera acutorostrata. The sequence continues at coordinate 54,257,342 of NC_080078.1, forward strand.
ATGAGAGATAAAGAGTTTTGCAGACAAGCAAAAGTTAAAAGAGTTCAGCATCACTGAACCAACTTTAAAAGGAATATAAAGGGAACTTCTCTAAGTGGAGAAGAAAAGACCACAACTAGACATGTGAAAATTATGAATGAAAACCTCTCACTGGTAGTAATGGTAGTAGATCAACCATTTATAAAGCTAGTAGAAAGATTAAAAGACAAAAGAATTAAAATCTTCTATATCAACCATAAGTAGTTAAGGAATACACAAAACAAAAAAAATGTGAAATATGATGTCAAAAATATTAAATGTTGGTGGGGGAGTAAAAATACATGGTTGTTAGAATGTGTTTGAGCCTAAGAGATCATCAACCTAAATATATATATATATATTGCTATATATAAACCTTATGGAAACCACAAACCAAAATTCTATAATAGGTACAAACACAAAAAAGAGAGGAATCCAAATATAACACTAAAGATAGTCATCAAATGACAAGGGAAAAGAGCAAATGATGAAGAAAGGAACAATAAAGAACTGCAAAACAACCTGAAAACAATTGACAAAATGGCAAAAAGTACATATCTATGAATAATTACTTTAAATGTTAATGGCCTAAATACTCCCATCAAAAGACATAGAGTGGCTGAATGGATTAAAAAATAAAACTGCCTACGAGAGAGTCAATTCAGTCTAAAAACATACACAGACTGAAAGTAAGGAGATGGAAAAAGGTATTACATGCAAATGAAAATGTAAAGAAAAGTGGAGTAGCAATACTTATATCAGACAAAATAGACTTTAAAACAAAGACTGTAACAAGAGACAAAGAAGGACATTACATAATGATAAAGGGATCAATCCAGTAAGAAGATATAAGCATTTTAAATATATATGCCCCAAACATAGAAGCACATAAATACGGACAGCAAATATTGACAAACATAAAGGGAGAAATTGATAGCAACACAATCATAGTAGGGGACTTGAACATCCCACTTACATCAATGGACCAATAATCCAGACAGAAAAATCAATAAGGGAACCCAGGCTTTAAATGAAACATTAGATCAGATGGAATATATTTATAAAATTTCATTCTAAAGCAGCAGAATACACATTCTTTTCAAGCACACAAGAAACATTCTCCAGAATAGATCATATGCTAGGCCACAAAACAAATCTCAATAAATTTAGGAAGATTGAAATCATATCAAGCCTCATTTCTGACCACAGTGCTGTGAGACTAGAAATCAACTATAAGAAAAAGTCTGCAAAAAACAAAAACATGTGGAAGCTAAACAGTATGCTACTAAACAACTGATGGGTCACTGAAGAAATAAAAAAGGAAATGAAAAGTGTATCTATTGGCAAATGAAAATGGAAACCACAACAATTCAAAAATCTATGGGACATAGCAAAAACAGTTCTAAGAGGAAAGTTTATAGTGATACAAGCCTACCTCAGGAAACAAGAAAAATCTCAAATAAATAACATAAACCTATGCCTAAAGTAACTAAAAAAAGACAAACAAACCCAAAGTTAGTAGGAGGAAAGAAACAATAAAGATCAAAGCAGAAATTATGAAATAGGTTAAAGTATTAGAAAACATCAATGAAACTAAGAGCTGGTTCTTTGAAAAGATAAACAAAATTTATAAACCTTTAGCTAGAATCATCAAGGAAAAAAGAAAAAGACAGATGATCCAAATAAATAAAATCAGAAATGAAAAAGGAAAACTCACGAACAACACAGAAATAAAAAATATCATAAAAAATTACTACAAAAATTATATGCCAATAAAATGGACAATGCAGAGGAAATGGATAAAGTCCTAGAAACATCCAATTTCCCAAAACTGAATTAGGAAGAAATACAAAATATGAAAAGACCAATTACCAGTAATGATATTGAATCAGTAATAAACAACTCCCAACAAACAAAAGTCTAGGACCAGATGGCTTCACAAGTAAATTCTACCAAACATTTACAGGAGAGTTAACACCTTTCCTTTTCAAATCTTTCCAAAAAATTGAAGATGAAGAAACGCTTCCAAATTCATTCTATGAGGCCAGTATCACCCTGGTACCAAAATCAGACAAAGATATCACACAAAAAAGAAAATTATAGGGCAATATCACTGATAAACATAGATGCATAAAACCTGAAAATACTAGTAAACCGAATTCAACAACACATTAAAAGGATCATACACCATAGACTTATCCCAGGGATGCAAGGTGGATGGTTCAACATCTAAAAATCAATCAACGTGATACACCACATTAACAAATTGAAGAATAAAAATCATATGATCATCTCAATAAATGTGGAAAAAGCTTTTGACAAAATCCAACCTCCATTTATGATAAAAACTCTCAGCAAACTGGGTATAGAAGGAATATAACTTAACATAATAAAAGTTGTATATGAAAAGCTCATATCTAACATCATACTCAGCTGTAGCCTTTCCTCTAAGATCAGGAAAAAGCAAGCATGTCTACACTCACCACTTTTTTATTCAGCATGGTATTGGAAGTCCTAGTCACAATCAGACAAGAAAAAGAAATAGAAGAAATCCACATTGGAAAGGAAGTCATGTTTGCAGATGACATGACACTATGCATAGAAAATCCTAAAGATGCTATCAGCAAAATACTAGAGCTCATCAGTGAATATGGTAAAGTTACACAATAAAAATTAATATAGATAAATCTATTGCTGTACACTAAAAACGAACTGTCAGTAAGAGAAATTAAGAAAACAATCCCATTTAAAATCACATCAAAAAAAAGAATAAAATACCTAGGAATAAGTCTAACTAAGGGGGTAAAAAACCTGTACTCAGAAAACTATAAAACACTGATGAAAGAAATTGAAGATGACACAAACAGATGGAACAATATCCTGTTTTCATGGATTGGAAGAATTAATATTGCTAAAATGACCATACTGCCCAAGGCAATTTACAGATTCAATGAAATTCCTATCAAAATACCACTGGCATTTTTTTCAGAATTAGAACAAATAATTCTAAAATGTGTATGGAAACACAAAAGACTCCTTATAGCCAAAACAATCTTGAGAAAGAAGAACATATCTGAAGGCATCATGGTCCCTGAAATCAAACCATACTACAAAGCTACAGTCATCTAAACAGTATGGTACAGGCACAAAAACAGACCCATAGATCAATGGAATAGAATAGAGAGCCCGAAACGAATCCACACTTATATGGTCAATTAATCTACAACAAAAGACGCAAGAATATACAGTGGAGAAAACACAGCCTCTTCAATAAGTGGTGCTGGGAAAACTGGACAGCTACACGTAAAAGAATGAAATTAGAACACTTAACACCATACTTAAAAGTAAACTCAAAATGGATTAAAGACCTAAATGTAAGGCCAGACACTATAAAACTCTTAGAGGAAAACATAGGTAGAACACTCTATGACATAAATCTCTCTTCCTTTTCTTCTGAGCTGAGTGGCTGGCAGGGTCTTGGTACTCCAGCTGGCTGTTGGGCCTGAGCCTCCGAGATAGGAGGGCTGAGTCCAGAACATTGGACCACCAGAAACCTCCCAGTCCCACGTAATATCAATCAGCAAGAGCTCTCCCAGAGATCTTCGTCTCAACACTAAGATCCAGCTCCACCCAACGGCCAGCAAGCTCCAGTGCAAGATGCCCCATGACAAACAATTAGCAAGACAGGAAAACAACCCCACCCATTATCAGAGAGGCTGCCTAAAGTCATACTAAGCTCACAGATGCTCCAAAACACACCACTGGATATGGCTCTGCCTAGCAGAAAGAAAAGATACAGCCCCAACCACCAGACCACAGGCACCTGTCCTCTCCACAAGAAAACCTACACAAGCCACTGAACCAACCTCACCTACTGGGGGCAGACACACACAAAAAAACAGGAACTACGAACCTGCAGCCTGTGAAAAGGAGACCCCAAACACAGTAAGTTAAACAAAATGAGAAGAGGAATATGAAGCAGATGAAGGAGCAAGGTAAAAACCCACCAGACCAAAAAAAAAAAATGAAGAGGAAATAGGCAGTATACCTGAAAAAGAATTGAGAGTAATGATAATAAAGATGATCCAAAATCTCAGAAATAGAATGGAGGAAATACAAGAAACGTTTAACAAAGTCCTAGAAGAATTAAGGAGCAAACAAACAATGATGAACAACACAGTAAATGAAATTAAAAATACTCTAGAAGGAATCAATAGCAGAATAACTCAGGCAGAAGAACGGATAAGTGACCTGGAAAACAAAATAGTGGAAATATCTGCCAAACAGCAGAATAAAGAAAAAAGAATGAACAGAGTTGAGGACAGTCTCAGACACCACTGGGGAAATATTAAATGCACCAACATTCGAATTACAGGGGACACAGAAGAAGAAGAGAAAAAGAAAGGGTCTGAGAAAATATTTGAAGTGATTATAGTTGAAAACTTCACTAACATGGGAAAGGAAAGAGTCAACTCTAGGAAGAACAGAGAGTTCCATACGGGATAAATCCAAGGAGAAACACACCAAGACACATATTAATCAAACTATCAAAAATTAAATACAAAAAAAATATTAAAAGCAGCAAGGGAAAAGCAAAAAATAACATACAAGGGAAACGCCATAAGGTTAACAGCTGATCTTTCAGCAGAAACTCTGCAAGCCAGAGGGGAGTGGCAAGACATAGTTAAAGTTATGAAAGGGAAAAACCACAACCAAGATTACTCTACTCAGCAAGGATCTCATTCAGGTTCGATGGAGAAATTAAAATCTTTACAGACAAGCAAAGGTTAAGAGAATTCAGCACCACCAAACCATCTTTACAACAAATGCTAAAGGAAATTATCTAGGCAGGAAACACAAGAGAAGGAAAAGACCTACAATAACAAACCCAAAACAATTAAGAAAATGGTAATAGGAACATACATATCAACAATTACCTTAAAGGTAAATGGAATAAATGCTCCAACCAAAAGACATAGATTGGCTGAATGGACATGAAAACAAGACCCATATATATGCTGTCTACAAGAGACCCACTTCAGACCTAGGGACACATACAGACTGAAAGTGAGGGGATGGAAAAAGATATTCCATCCAAATGGAAATCAAAAGAAAGCTGGAGTAGCAATACTCGTATCAGATAAAGTAGACTTTCAAATAAAGACTATTACAAGAGACAAAGAAGGACACTACATAATGATCAAGGGATCAATCCAAGAAGAAGACAGAACAACTGTAAATATTTATGCACCCAACATAGGAGCATCTCAATACACAAGGCAAATGCTAACAGCCATAAAAGCGGAAATTGACAGTAACACAATCATAGTAGGGGACTTTAACACCCCACTTTCACCAATGGACAGATCATCCAAAATGAAAATAAATAAGGAAACACAAGCTTTAAAAGACTCACTAGACCAGATAGACTTAATTGATATTTATAGGACATTCCATTCAAAAACAACAGAATACTTTCTTCTCAAATGCTCATAGAACATTCTCCAGGATAGATCATATCAAGATACTTGATAAGAAAATTGAAATCATATCAAGTATCTTTTCCGACCACAATGCTATTAGACTAGATATCAATTACAGGAAAAAACTGTAAGAAATACAAACACATGGAGGCTAAACAATATGCTACTAAATAACCAAGAGATCACTGAAGAAATCAAAGAGGAAATCAAAAAATACCTAGAGGCAAATGACAATGAAAACACGACAACCCAAAACCAATGGGATGCAGCAAAAGCAGTTCTAAGAGGGAAGTTTATAGCAATACAATCCTACCTCCAGAAACAAGAAACATCTCAAATAAACAACCTAACCTTACACCTAAAACAATTATAGAAAGAACAAAAAAACCCCAAAGTTAGCAGAAGGAAAGAAATCATAAAGATCAGATCAGAAATAAATGAAAAAGAAATAAAGGAAAAAAATAACAAAGATCAATAAAACTAAAAGCTGGTTCTTTGAGGAGATAAACAAAATTGATAAACCATTAGCCAGACTCATCAAGAAAAAGAGGGAGAAGACTGAAATCAACAGAATTAGAAATGCAAAAGGGGAAGTAACAACGGACACTGCAGAAATAAAAAGGATCATGAGAGACTATTACAAGCAACTATATGTCAGTAAAATGGACAACCTGGAAGAAATAGACAAATTCTTAGAAAAGTACAAACTTCCAAGACTGAACCAGGAAGAAAAAGAAAAAATGAACAGACCAATCACAAGCACTGAAAATGAAACTGTAATTAAAAATCTTCCAACAAACAAAAGCCTAGGACCAGATGGCTTCACAGGTGAATTCTACCAAATATTTAGAGAAGAGCTAACACCTGTCCTTCTCAAACTCTTCCAAAATCTAGCAGAGGGAGGAACACTCCTAAACTCATTCTATGAGGCCACGATCACCCTGATACCAAAACCAGACAAAGATGTCACAACAAATGAAAACTACATACCAATATCACTGATGAACATACATGCAAAAATCCTCAACAAAATACTAGCAAACAGAATCTAACAGCATATTAAAAGGATCATACACCATGATGAAGTGAAGTTTATCCCAGGAATGCAAGGATTCTTCAATATAAGCAAATCAATCAATGTGATACCCCATATTAACAATTGAAGGATAAAAACCATATAATAATCTCAGTAGATGCAGAAAAAACTGTCGACAAAATTCAACACCCATTTATGATAAAAACTCCCCAGAAAGTGGGCACAGAGGGAACCTACCTCAACATAATAAAGGCCATAGATGACAAACTGACAGCCAACATCATTCTCAGTGGTGAAAACTGAAACCATTTCCCCTAAGATCAAGAACAAGTCAAGGTTGCCCACTCTTACCGCTATTATTCAACCTAGTTTTGGAAGTTTTACCCACAGCAATCAGAGAAGAAAAAGAAATAAAAGGAATCCAAACAGGAAAAGAAGAAGTAAAACTGTCACTGTTTGCAGATGACATGATTCTATACATAGATAGTCCTAAAGATGCCACCAGAAAACTACTAGAGCTAATCAATGAATTTTGTAAATTAGCAGAATACAAAATTAATGCACAGAAATGGCTTGCATTCCTATACACTAATGACTAAAAATCTGAAAGAGAAATTAAGGAAATAATCCCATTCACCACTGCAACAAAAAGAATAAAATACCTAGGAATAAACCTACCTAAGGAGACAAAAGACCTGTATGCAGAAAACTGTAAGACACTGAAGAATGAAATTAAAGATGATACAAACAGATGGAGAGATATACCATGTTCTCGGATTGGACAAATCAACATTTTGAAAATGACTATACTACCCAAAGCAATCTGCAGATTCAATGCAATCCCTATCAAGCTCCCAATGGCATTTTTCACAGAACTAGAACAAAAAATTTTACAAATTTTATGGAAACACAAATGACTCCGAGTAGCCAAAGTAAACTTGAGAAAGAAAAACGGGGATGGAGGAATCAGGCTCCCTGACTTCAGACTATACTACAACGCTACAGTAATAAAGACAGTATGGTATTGCACAAAAACAGAAATTTAGATCGATCGAACAGGATAGAAAACCCAGAGATAAACCCACTCATATATGGTTACCTTATCTTTGACAAAGGAGGCAAGAATATACAATGGAGAAAAGACAGCCTCTTCAATAAGTGGTGCTGGGAAAACTGGACAGCTAAATATAAAAGAGTGAAGTTAGAACACTTAACACCATACACAAAAATAAACACAAAATGGATTAAAGACCTAAATGTAAGGCCAGACCCTATAAAACTCTTAGAGAAAAACATAGGCAGAACACTCTATGACATAAATCACAGCAAGATCCTTTTTGACCCACCTCCTAGAGAAATAGAAATAGAAACAAATGGTACCTAATGAAACGTAAAAGCTTTTCCACAACAAAGGAAACCATAAACAAGACAAAAAGACAACCCTCACAATGGGAGAAAATATTTGCAAATGAAGCAACTGACAAAGGATTAATCTCCAAATTTTACAAGCAGCTCATGCAGCTCAATATCAAGAAAACAATCAACCCAATCCAAAAATGGGCAGAAGACCTAAATAGACATTTCTCCAAAGAAGATATACACTTTGCCAACAAACACATGAAAGGATGCTCAATATCACTAATCATTAGAGAAATGCAAATCAAAACTACAATGAGGTATCACCTCACACTGGTCAGAATGGCCATCATCAAAATATCTGCAAACAATAAATGCTGGAGAGGGTGTGGAGAAAAGGGAACCCTCTTGTACTGTTGGTGGGAATGTAAATTGATACAGCCACCATGGAGAACAATATGGAGGTTCCTTAAGAACTAAAAATAGATCTACCATACAACCCATCAATCCCACTACTAGGCATATACCCTGAGGAAACCATAATTCAAAAAGAGACATGTACCACAATATTTATTGCAGCACTATTTACAATAGCCAGGACTTGGAAGTGTCTAAAGTGTCCATCAACAGATGAATGGGAAAGAAGATGTGGCACATATATACTATGGAATATTACTCGGCCATAAAAAGAAACAAAATTGGCCTATTTGTTTTGAGGTGAGTAGACCTAGAGTCTGTCATACAGAATGAAGTAAGTCAGAAAGAGAAAAATAAATATCGTAGGCTAACACATATATATGGAATCTAAAAAAGAAAAATAGTTCTGATGAACCTAGGGTCAGGATAGGAATAAAGACGCAGAGGTAGAGAATGGACTTGAGGACATGGGGATGTGAGAGGATAAGCTGGGATGAAGTGAAAGTGTAGCATTTACATATATACATTACCATATGTAAAATAGATAGCTAGTGGAAAGCAGCCACATAGCACAGGGAGATCAGCTTGGTGCTCTGTGACCACCTAGAGGGGTAGGATAGGGAGGGTGGGAGGCAGGTGCAAGAGGGAGGGGATATGGAGATATATGTATACATATAACTGATTCACTTTGTTATACAGCAGAAACTAGCACAACAGTGTAAAGCAATTATACTCCAATAAAGATGTTTTTCAAAAAAGAAAATATAGCCATGAACAACAACAACAAAAAAATAAGTTTGAGTCTCTGTCTTATACCATATATAAAAAAATGAACCCAGGGACTTCCCTGGTGTTACAGTGGTAAAGAATCTGTCTTCCAATGCAGGAGACATGGATTTGATCCCTGGCCGGGGAACCAAGATCCTACACCCCGCAGGGCAACTAAGCCCACATGCCACAACTACTGAGCTCACACGCCTCAACAAGAGAGCCTGTGTGCCACAAAACTTTAGAGCCCACACACTCTGGATCCCTTATGCCACAACTACAGAGCTCCCACGCCCTGGAGCCTGTGTGCCACAACTAGAAAGAGAAAACCTGCACACCACAACTAGAGAGAAGCCCATGTGCTGCAGTGAAAGAGTCCACATGCCTCAATGAAGATACTGCTTTCCTCAACTAAGACCCAAGGCAGCCAAAAAAATAATAATAATAAAATAAAACAATGAACTCAAAATGGATTGAAGACTTAAATGTAAGCTTAAAACCATTAAACTCCTAGAAGGAAACATGGGAAGTAAGCTCTCTGACATCAGTCTTAGCAATTTTTTTGGTTATGTCTCCTCAGGCAAGAAAAACAAAAGAAAAATAAACAGATGGGAACACATCGAACTAAAAAGCTTTTGCACAGTGAAGGAAACCATTGACAAAACAAAATGGCAACCTACTGAATGGGAGAAAATATTTGCAAATCACATATCTAATAAGGCATTAATATCCAAAAATATACAAGGAACTCATATAACTCAGTATCAAAAAAAATCTGATTGAAAAATAGGCAGAGGACCTGGATGGACATTTTTCCAAAGAGGACATACAGATGGCCAACAGGCACATGAAAAGATGCTCAACATCACTAATCATGGGGAAATGCAAATCAAAATCACAATGAGATACCACCTCACACCTGCCAGAATGCCTGTTATCAAAAAGACAACAAATAACAAGTGTTGATGAGGATATGGAGAAAAAGGAACACTTGTGCACTGTTGGTAGGAATGCAGATTGCTGCAGCCACTATAGAAAACAATATGGCAGTTCCTAAAAAAATTTAAAATAGAACAACCAAAGATCCAGCAATCCACAGCTGGGTGTTTATCCAAAGAGAATGAAAATGCTATTTCAAAAAGATATATGCACCTCTATGTTCATTGCAGCATGACTTACAATAGCCAAGGTACGGAAGCAACCTAAGTGCCCATCAATGGATGGATAAGGCAGGAAGATGTGGGGTGTGTCTGTACAAACACACCATGGAATACTACTCAGTCATTAAAAAAATGAATGGAATCTTGCCTTTGGGACAACATAAATAAATCTAGAAGGTATTATGCTAAGTGAAATAAGTCAGACAGAAGGACAACTACTACATGATTTCACTTATTTGTGGAATCTAAAAAAACAAACACATATACCAACAGAAGAAAACAGAGACAGACTCATAGATATAGAAAAACTGGTGGTGCTAAAGGGAAGGGGGGTAGGGAAATGGACAAAATAAGGAAAGGGGATTTAAAAGGTACAAACTTTCAGCCATACAATAAATAAGTCATGGCAATGTAATGTACAGCATAGGGAATACAATCAATAATATTGTAATAACTGTATTGTGACAGATGGTTACTGGACTTATTATGGAGATCATTTCATAATGTACAGAAATGTGGAACCACTATGTTATACACCTGAAACCAATTTTGTATGCCAACTCTGCTTCAATTTAAATAAATAAATAAACAACTGTCAGTGACGTTAAAAAGAAAAATATATTGAATCACTATCTTGTACACCTGAAATATAATTGTAGGTCCATTAAAAAAGAAAAAAAAAGAGTTGAAGTCTGTGTCTCCTTTCCTTTGAATTTGAGATGGCTTTGACCAAAAGCAGAGGAAGTGGTGCTATGTGACTTCTGAGTCTGGGTTGTAAAGAGCCATGTAACTTATGCATTGTTTGCTAGAACATTCACTCTTTGAGTGCTAAACCATCATGTACGAAGTTCAATCACCTGAGCTACCTTGCTGTGAAGAAATCCTAGTGACATGAAGAGGCTTCATGTTGTAGGTTCTCTGATTGACTGTCCTAGCTGACTCTAGCCTTTGAGACATCCCAGCCAAGGTGCCAGATATGTGAGTGATTAGCCCCTAGATGATTCTAGCCCCCATATATTCGTGTCATATCATCTGAGGTAACACATCATGGAAGAGCATAAAACCATCCCTGTTTGCCTTGTCCAGATTCCTGATGTACAGAATCTGTCAGCATATCAAAACAGATCTTGCTTTGTGTCACTAAATTTGGGATGATGCAGGACTGGGTCATAACTTGGATATCTCAGCCACTCCTTTCTACTCTTTTCCCGGTCATGCTGTCCTGTTGAAAGGATTTATTGAGCATCATATTCTTTTTTAAAAAATTAATTAATTAATTAATTAATTAATTAATTTATGGCTGTGTTGGGTCTTCGTTTCTGTGCGAGGGCTTCCTCTAGTTGCGGCGAGCAAGGGCCACTCTTCATCACGGTGCGCGGGCCTCTCACTGTCGCGGCCTCTCTTGTTGCGGAGCACAAGCTCCAGACGTGCAGGCTCAGTAGTTGTGGCTAACGGGCCTAGTTGCTCCACGGCATGTGGGATCTTCCCAGACCAGGGCTCGAACCCGTGTCCCCTGCATCGGCAGGCAGATTCTCAACCACTGCGCCACCAGGGAAGCCCTTGAGCATCATATTCTTATCTGGGTCTTGCTCTGAGATGGCTTACTTCATTCAGTTGTGTTAACAAGGAGTGTGAGGGATGTGCCCTAGATTTGATCCTTGCGCAGAACTGAATTTGAAAAGACCTTTATCACCCAAACATCTTTTAAATTTTTTATTTTATTGACAGGGTTTGGGAACAAGTAGCATCTGCAAGCCTTTCAAATCTCCACATTTCTGGACTCTCTTTTTGGAGAATCTTTTTTTTTCCCTGTGTATAAATCAGCCAAGTCTTTGTGAGCTTGTTTATTTTTTCTTGTAGTAATGCACCCAACGCAGCTAAATAGTAGCCAACTCATGCTATATATTTGCTTTCCAACTCTTTCCCTTAAGGGGTTCATTAAGTACGTGATCTGCCTTCCAAGTTATTGCTAGTGATATGAATAATAATGGTTTTGCCACTGCATGACATGAATTTTAATCCTTCTTAACTTTAATAGTTTTCCTACTACTCACCCCCTAACCAAATACTCAACATTTTTTCTTTTTTGTTACTCTTTCTCTAATACTATTTTTTAAGTCAGTGAGGGTGTACTGCAGCAGTAAAAAACTTCAAAATGTCGGTGTCTTAAAACAACAGAAGTTTATTCTTGCTCACACTCCATAACCATTTTGTACTGGCTAGAGGCTGTGCTCCATGATGCCCACATTTGGGAACTCGGGCTGCTGGAGCAGCCACTATTTGGAAAATTGATGCCGAAAGCTCAGCTTCTCTGTACACCAGTGCCGAATCGAATCTTGGAAACAGAGTTTGGGGTGAAGTAGAAAAGGATAACTTTATTACTTTGCCAGGCAAAGGGTGACACAGCGACCTCCTGCCTCAAAAAACGATGTGTCCCCACTTGGAGAGGATAGTGAGAAGTTTTATAGTAATGGTTCAAAGAGGGTGTGAGCCGCTCATGGACATTCTTCTGATGGGTTGGTGGTGAGGTAAGTAGGAGTCAGCATCATCAACCTTCAGGTTCCAACTGGTCTGGGGTCTACTTGCTTGTGGGCAGCATACCATTGTTAATCGTTAACTTTTCCCACCTGGAGGGGGTTTCAGTATCTGCAAAACAGCTCAAAGATATTGTTGTGTATATCCTTTGATGGGGAACAAGGACCTTGCCCCAAGGCTGTACTATTGTTTCTCTTGACTGTTTGTTTCTCCCTTGTCTTGCATCCCCTCCCTTCCCGAATTAACAACTGCTTGAATCTGCCCCTTGGAACTCAGGGAAGGTCACGAAGGCCGGATGAAAGCTATTTCCTGTAATCAAAGAAAGGGGGGACACAGAAAGCCTTTGTGCCCAGGAGCCCCACAAGGCCCTGTCTGGTATCAATACTATTAGTTATCATGGCAGAGGAAACAACAGGCCCAGAGGGTTTCAGTTCCAATTAAATTCTCTATCCCAGAATTGACACACTACACTTCCACCCATGATTCTTTGGCCAACAGGTCTTATGACCCTACCATATCACATGTAAATCAGGACATTCAATCCTAGGATGAGCCTGGAAGACAAGAGATCTATTTGCTGAAGAGCAATAATGACTAGCACAGTGCACAAGGCATTGGCATCTTCATAAAATAGTAAGGAATAAACAGACCAAAGTTGAATGAGAGCCATAGCCCAGAGAGGTAAGCAGAGCCAATTTTCCTCCAAGGGCATGTGCTGAACCCTTGAATTGGATTTCTATTTTAATTGCTTCATGGACCTTGGGGAACAGAAGATAAACCATATCACTTTCAAGGTGGATACTCAAAAAGATGTTAACCAGTGTAGTGGAGAAGCACAAGACAATTCTTTGCACCTCATCTCCATCTTCAGACCACTGCCAGAGACTGCTTGCAAAGTCCTGTCTTTTTGCACAGAATGAAAGAGGGAACCTTTCCAGAAGCTCATAACAGTTGTGCACACTTTCATCGCAGCTCAAAGCCAGGACCTCAAAGGGCAACACATTTAGCGGATGAACCAGAAAAAAAAAATTCACCTGGCTAGAGGCAACTTGCCCGTTTAGAACTTGACTCTAATTAGAATAAGGAGGGGGATAAAAGAGGAACAAAAGTAAGAGAATGAGGGGGAGGAAGAAGAGGAAGGGGAAGAAGAAGAAGAAAAAGAAGAGAAAGAAAATGAAGTTAAAGATGAAGTCAAAGAGAAGGAGGGGGAGAGGGAGAAAGAAAAGGAGGAAGGAAGAGAAAGAAAATGGGGACTATCTAATCACATGCCCTCAATCAGGCAGCTTTGAGATTGACATTGGCATTTTGTGTGCGTGAAAAACGTCAAGAACTTAGTAAAAATGTACCTTATATATGTATAACCACAAAAGATGTATCCAAAGTATATAAAGAAATTCTAACTATCAACAACAACAAATCTAATATAAAAATTCACCAAAGACATGAGCAAGCATTTCACAAGTTGGAAAACATAAAAAGCCAATTAAACAAACATAAAAAAAGATTATCAAACTCATTAATAATCAGGAAAATGCAAAGTAAAACTGTAGGCAGATAGGGTAGGAGGGTCCCCAGAGGAAAAGACCATATTTGGCTTCTCTTTTTCTGACATAAAAGAAGCCATTTTGGCCTGAGCCATTTAGTGATCTAAGCCTGGCTGCAATGCTTGCCCTTGAAAAGGTCTCGGTAATTAATGGTCTCAAGGGAACAAAGGAATTCAGGAACAGAGAAAAGACAGTCAAACAATAGTGCAGTGATAAAGCAGAGTCCTAGTTCCTCCTCAAGGGATATATATAATAATGTATCTTTGAGTTCTGTAGGAACTAAGCCCCCCCCCCCCTCATCCCGGTGAAGGATGGAGTGATGAAGTTGACCCTCCTAACTTCAATCAACTAAAACTTGGACTCTGTCCAAGTTCTAATTCTATGCTGAATTCTCCTCTGCTCCAGCTCCTTCATGAATATGCATTTACCCTTTGCTTAAAACTTCCCCAAGTTTTGGGAGATTGGGATTGACATATATACACCAATATGTATAAAATGGATAACTAATAAGAACTTTCTGTATAAAAAAGTAAATAAAATAAAATTCCAAAAAAAAAACCTTCCCCAATTTTGCTGTTAGGGGAGACACTGCTTTGGGAAAGACCTCGTTACTTTCCGCAAGTAATAATAAATCCTTCCTTCTCCCGATCGTTGGCTTGATTTTGTCTATTGTCTCAACACCCACCAAGAGGCAAACCCAGTTTCCGTCTAACAAACTCACAATGAAATATTTTTTACCCTTGTAAGAGGCAATCCCTTCAGCTATCCTGGATGGCCTGGTGTCTTCCTAGGTATTAGTGTTTGTGACATTGTGAACAGCCCCTTCTAGCCCCTTCTAGTGCTTAGAACAGTGAAGATGACTAAGGTTCTACCTACGCTACATCTCATTGAAAATGAAAAGCCTCTGAAAGGCTAAAAGCAGGAAATAAGACATCCTTCAAGCAGTAGTCTCCATCACATCTTGAGACAAGTGAGGGAAGATCCAACTGAGGATGTGGAGTTCTCTTAGAGCTCATGCTTGAGTTTTCCTTGTGATGAAGGAAAGAGGAGAGTTCCCCATGGTTTGGAAAATACCCAAGAGCTGCGGAGACAGTGAGGCATTATTCTGTTCAACACTTTATTGGGATGTTAAGAAGGGTTGACATGAATAAAGAAAGTCCAGTGTAAAAAAATAAAATAAAAAAGCAAAAAACCCCTCTATCTTTTAGCTCAAATCCAGCAGCAGAGGCCATCTCCTGGCCATTTACCATCCTGATTCCCAAATTGGGCAGTTGGTGGCGGTGTGGGAAAGCTCAACCTTTAGCAGCTTGAACAAAGCCTGAACTTGTCCTGTTTTGTCCTCAGCTTCTCACTTCACAGAGGCCTAGAGTGGAGTTTTACAGAATGTACTGTCTCTGAAAAAATGTGAGATATTTAAACAACATAATTATCACAAATTAACAGAAGTGGTTCTAAACTCCACCCACTTCTTTTAGTTCTCTCCACCAAGAGGTTCATGAAACGATGTGGGGACCATATTTAGTTTATCCGCAAAGATGGTTTGTGCACCAAATCAGCTGTCGGCTGCATTAGTACAGATGAGAGTGGAATTTTTTCTTTTTCTTTTAATTTGAGCTTAAAATAAATCCTCCTTTACTCTCAGTCGAGCCAGAGCAGTGGTTCTCAAACCATACTGTACATCAGAGTCACCTGGAAAGCTTGTTACAGCACAAAAGGCTGTAGAGTTTCTGATTCAGCAGGACAGGGGTGGGGCCTGAGAACTTGCATTTCTAACAAAAATTTCCAGGTGAGGCTGACTGCTGGTCCAGGGCCACCCTTTGGGAAGCACTGGCCCTTATCTCCTTTAGTTTCTCAAGCACTTGGCCTGTTTAAGGTTCATTCTAGAATGCTAAATTGCCTCTGCATCAAAATTACTTTAATTGCAAGGTGCTAAAAGTTTTAATAAGTGTCGAAGTTGCAAATAAATGAATATGTAAATAAAAGGTCTTGCTTTAATATGCAACTTTTGAATCAGTTCTCGCAGCAAGTTAGATCTCAGATCAATTTTCATAATGATTTTGTTAACTGTGCAATGGAGTTATTTCTTTTAGAACTCCCTTAACATATTAACAGAATTTCACATTCCAGTAGTATTTTTAGGGTCACTTTAGTTATCACTACCCTGAAGCAAAAAGTAAGCATTTGTGAACTTTAGGAATAAACCTATCTATAATTCAATGCTAATCCTAACAGCGTAAAGCTCTTTGATTAAATTAAAGGGTAGGGGAGTGAGATTGGAAGGGAAGGCAGCCGACACATGGTGGCTTAGCAGCCTACTAACACTTGCGGGCAACTGAAGCCTGCACTGTAGAACACCCACCTATGAGTTAACCCAGAGGAGTGAGGGATTTGGTATTTATACACCAATTCCACTAAACCCTCGGTGGAGGATTATTCCAGGGGGCATTGATTCCATAGCACTTTAGCATGCCATGTGGATGGAAAAGCAGGCTCCAAATTTAAAAGAGCATTCTCATAGAGGTGTAGGCAGTTGGAATTCAGCTGCTGGACAGCACGTGAGCAGCTTTAAGTGGGGGCTCCCAGATTGAAAACCAGGTCTAACTGATGTCAAAGCCATTGTTTCTGAGTCATTTCTTACTAATATGAATCTTCCCCAGGTGTTCAGTCCATGACTGAGTGAAATTTGGATTGAGATCACGTGGTCTTTTGGACTGGCACTTGCTTGCATCCTCTCCAGAGCAAGATAAGATTCTAAGAATTAACTGTAAATTTGGCCTTAATGTTCCTTGTTAAAGCCAAATGTTTATAATCGGCTGAGTTTCATATTGTGTAGACACCCTGAATTTACTGGATGTGTTAGGGAACCACGGACCGAAACCGCCTGCCTTGGCCAGGCATGATGATAAATGGCTTGCATGAGTTGTCTCAGCAGGAGGTCCTGATAAGGAACACAGTGCTGTTGCTGAACACTAACCAGGAGAATTTGAGAGGGGCCAAAAGGAAGGAGGAGACGTCAGCCCACAATATGTTCTGCCAAACTCCCAGAAACCTTGCACTGGAATCCATCTTGGCTGAGAGGTGCGAGCCAAGAAGGCAAGAGGAGAGTTAAGAAGGATGCTGAGTCAGATCAAATATGGGTATGAGCAAGATGACTGGCCAGAGACTATCTGGAAAGCTAACAAGATAATCATTATCATAAAATGAGACTGCGAGCCACGTGGCAGAGCAGTTCTCCTGGGTTCCCTTACCTTGTTGCTTTCCGTCTGGGCACCTCTTCCCAATAAAGTCTTTTGCTTTGTCAGTATGTGTGTCTCCTCAGACAATTCATTTCCAAGTGTTAGACAAGGGTCCACTCTCAGGCCCTGGAAGGCCTGAGGGTCTTCCAGTAACAGATGCCCCATTCATTTCATAAGCTCTTTTTCATATATGTGCATGATCCAAATATGGAATGAAAATGAGTGGGCAGCCCATTCCAGTACCTGTTAGGCAGCAAAGTCACATGCCCCGGGGAAGAAGCAGCCTTAGGTAGAACTGAGCCAAGAGCGGCTTTAGGCAAGTACTTCTCTAGGTTTTTAATTTTTACTCATTCTTCTGCCTTTTTCATGTGACAAACACCTAATCCCTTCCTGTTGCCTCCCCAACCCAACTTCTTGTGGCTTAGGTGTACTACCTGTTCTTTGGCAGACAGCTGAAAATAAAATTTCAAAGTCTAAGCATATGTTTGCTCTCTTAATGTACACAACAGACAACTAAATCTGAACTTTGGAAAAAGTCTATTAATAATTGACAAATAACAGAATTGTCAGGATGTAGAAAGTAACACAGGGAAAAAAAAGAAAAACATCCCAGGGTTCGCAACAGGAAAATGCTCACCCGGCTTGTTTGCATCAGTGATTATGAACAACATGCTAAATCCATACTTCCAAAGTCTATATTTGACTATTATAAATCTGGGGCAAATGATCAGGAAACCTTGGCTGATAATATTGCAGCATTTTCCAGGTAAGAATTTTTTAAAATCATATTTAAAAATTACACAAAGACATTCTATCAAAACAAGATCTTTCAGCTTTAATGTTGATGGTATGGAATTATTTGTCTAGATAGTATGCTTAGTAGAGAGGCGATATTCATAGGGCTGTGAGAAATGTTGGGCTTTAAGCCTGTTTGAACATATTCCAAGCCTGGGAATCTTGAAAAAAGCTAACCCTAAGTTTCCTCACTTGGAATTATGTGGATACATACATTTTTATACACTTAACTCTGTATAAAAATGGTGATAAATTCTGATAACTCCATTTTCTTTTCCTCTGAGTATGACAGTGATGGTCTATTTTATGGTGTAGGAAACCATTAATATTAAACACAAGATAGCTGTCTTATCTGGTCAAACTAGATCGGATGGTTGCCTCAAATGTTCCCATCCTGCTGGCTTTCCATTATAATTCATTTCGATTACCATTGTCTAAATTTTCACCTTATATTCCAGTTTGTCCATATAGCATTACTCTTTCAACTTTGTTGTTTCATCTCTCCTTCAAAGTGCTTCATCTCTCTTCCCAAATTAGTTTTCCCTTGACTTTCATATTTCAAAGCCCAAGATGGTAGATGTCATGGTTTATGCTTTCTATATGTAATAAAAACTAGAAACAAAATAACTTTAAAGGAGGAAAACCCTTTTTCTCTCAGCAATTAGGAAATGGTTTATTTGCTGGAGCAGGGGAGGTGAGCCCTCCATATACTATAGTCTTTGGGGCTCATTCATCTTATATTATAGCTTTTAGTGAAGCCAGCGAATGTTGTGGGCACTCATGGAAGGCGAAAAATTAAAGAAAACAGGCAAAAAGTACCCAGGGGAAAGAATCTGCCTGCCTTCCTAATTTCTTCTTTAGCCTAGAGCAAAATCAATCAAAATCATTTTTCTATGTGTAAGTTAGGAGAAATGAAATCATTCTAACCAAGGTGGTTCCTGGCAAGCAGCACCGATTCATCTGCAAATCAGTGCAGGAGCCTGAGAGTGGGGTGAAAGGGGGTGGGGGGCTTCCCAAAACTCCTTCAAGCCTTGACTTTGTCTCAGATCTTTTCTGGGACACAAGTGAGATTTAATAAATGCTGGGGGAGCCATGGGAAGGGAAAAGTTGGCAAAGAGTGGAGCGGCCTAAAATTCTGCATGATTTTTTCCAACTGTTATGTAATATTTTGGGGTCCCTTCAACATGTTCTGCTCTTGGAAGATGCCCCTTCTTGGGCCCATCTCAACTCTGTTCACCAGGTGATGTGGTTTGCCTATTAGTAGTCTACTGAAAGCAACACTTGAACCCAAATAGGTAATTTTAACCAAGGAAATTTCAGGGCCTTGACAGGATTATGGAGTTGGTGTCCCTCAGCATTCCTCGGGGCACAATGCTCAGGTGACCACCTACTCCACTTATACACAGCCTTCCTCACCCCCTTACCGCCCTTCACCCCATGCTAGTTGTTTAATTACCTCACATATTGAGACTCTCAATGGGCTCGATTCAGTACTGCATGCTGAGGATAGAGCAGTAAGCCAGATGAAGAAAGTTCTTGTCCACAGGAGCTTACATTCCAGTGGATGCACATTGACCTTGGGACTCCATAGTGCTGGTGGGTTGAATTGATGCAAACTGGACCCAAAACAATTGGCCCATTGGAGGTCTTTAAGAGGAAGCAAAGGGGTGTAGCAAAGAAGACAGAACACCTCTTCAACCCTAGAAATTCTAGAAACCTGGTGAGACACAGAAGACTGTGGTGATTTCCAAGATGTGGACTGGAAAAGTACCTCACAACTTCTGTGAATTACGTGGTTCTGCAGTGAGTATTCTCAGCTTACTCAGACTAAGTACTGAGTAATTTAGGGTGAAGACACAGATAATGAGAATGAGGTTTCAATGCCACCTTCTCCATGAACCTTGATCATTCAATTTTGTTCAGCTTTAAAGAAGGGAAAAATGTATTAATCAACTTTCTCTGGAGGAGAGAGGATTATTATCAACCACCTGAGGAGCTTTTATTGCAGCACACATTGCCTATCTAACATCCCAGTTCCTCTTTTGCTGTGTAACTTGCTGGGTGACCTTTCAGTCCTCACCCTGTGTCATCAAGCTGATCACATGGAACTAAAAATAGATGTTCTGCCGAGGTGGTGGTGGCTTTGGCTTGATGGGATGAAGGCAATCAGTCTGAAACCTCTCATTCTGATTCAAATGAAGATGGCAAAATAAACAAACTTCAGATAACCCCTTGTGACACAATGACAGAGTATTTTAAAGACAGTTATGACATTTATACCCCTCCCCATGCCACAAGTGTAGCAAACGGTCATTCACAATGACACCTTTTATCTCTGTACCCAGCTCTGACAACCACAATTTGGAGTTCTGGAGACACGGGCCACTTATGTGACCAAATGGTTGCTTGGAGATATTTCTGGCTAAGACTTGGGGCTCTAATACTACTGTGTCCACTCCCCACATAAAAAAGGACAAATAAAGTCAAATAGATAGAACCACCCAGAAGAACAGTTCCCTATTGCAATTATAACAGGAACAGAGAAAAACGTCAGCTTGCTAGGTTTTGTGGGGCCTGACTTGATTGGAGTTAATTTTCAAAAGAAGAGTACTTTGTTTCTCTTACACATTAACTCAGGGTATCTTTCTAAACCGTGATCTGCACATATTTTGTGGCTTCTTGTGAAATTATCATTGGTGGAATATAATTCTCTGATTTGGGTATTTAGAAGTCCTGTAATATTAGAAAAAGAAGCTCTCCTCATCCCTCGTGGATCACTTAGCGACCCGGAAAATTGTGTGGTTTTCTTTCAAATAACAGATGGTAAAAGTGAAATCATTCCCTCTCCTTAATATTTGAGAAGCAATCTACACTTACCAGTGGCACTGTCAGTGTTCTTCTCATAGGTGTAAATGTCACAGAATCATTCAGCTCATTTGCACAACAGGTAAGTAAGCTGCTTTTTCTCTTGCATTATGAAAAGCAGCTAATTGTCTCTTGTTTTTTGAAGAGTCACATGCTAAGAGATCTCTATCCCAGCACCCTCAGCTCCTCCTTCTCCTCCTCCTCCCTCCACGCCTCTTTTTCTTCCCCCTCTTCCCTGAAAACCACTCCCCCTCCCCACTTTGGACCTCAAAGCTGTGGCTTCTTTATCCAGAGAAGTGTTGACAAGCATACACACACACACACACACACACACACACACATGCCATTTCAGGAGATTCACAGGCCTTCTGAAACTTAACTACACACGGAGCCTTTCCAAAAATGGCTTGACTATTTAAATATGTTTACCATGCTGTGTTTTCTTCAGACTTAAATTCCTGCCCTCCTTCTACCTTTACCAGGGTGCCTCAGAGGTTGATAATAATTCAGTCAAATTTTTTAAAGATCTCTCGATATTACAAATGAATGGTTAAAAAGTATGATTACAAATACTGTGGTATATTTTATATACATATATACACACATTCTGTAGGTTTGTACATATATTTTATGTGTTTTTAATGCTTAGAATAATTAATGTGGAGAAATTAAGATGCAATATGATCATCTTACCGGACTTATTAATTCAGTGTGTTGAGTTGGTGGGATTCAATAACAGCACAGGACTTCAAAGCTGGGCGATGAACAGGTGTCTTCTGTCGTCAGTGAACCTCCTCTTGAGGACTGTGCATATCACCTGATTTATGATAAATTAAAATCAAGGTCCTTGTTGGATGTGAAAATGTTGCAGGAAGGGGGACCCCTTCCAGGGCCCGAGAGTGGGCTCTTGTCTAACACTTGGAAAAGAATTGTCTGAGGAGACAATCATGCTAACAAAGCAAGAGACTTTATTGGGAAGGGGCGCCCGGGTGGAGAGCAGCAGGGTAAAGGAAACCAGGAGGACTTTTCTGCCACGTGGCTCCCAGTCTTGGGTTTTATGGTGATGGAATTAGTTTCCGGGTTGTCTCTGGTCAATCATTCTGACTCAGGGTCCTTCCTGGTGGCGCACGCATCGCTCAGACAAGATGGATTCCATTGAGGAGGATTCTGGAAAGTTGGTAGGACATATCACTGGAGTATCCTCTCCTTTCGACTTTTCCTGAATTTTTCTGGTTGGTGGTAGCTTGTTAGTTTCATGTTCCTTACCAGGACCTCCTGTTTAATAAAACTCATGCAAGTGTTTACTATTGGGCCTGGCCAGGGCAGGCTGTTTCAGTCAGTGGTTTCCCTAACAAAATGGATCCCAACTTTTGCCCCACTTATTTTAACTCAGGAAACCTATGAAAGAGGTTTATTATTCAATTGACTCGATTCTTTTGTCAATCTTCATAACTTTTTCCAAAGTGGAGGTCCCATAAGAGCAGAGTCCAAGGTTATAGTCAGCTACTGTTTTATGTAAGACTGTGGAAAAAAAATCACTTAAATTGGGGGATGGGATTGGGTGGGGCTTGGAGAGCTATTGGAATTACCTGACAAGGTTAGTTGTAATTGCTCTTTGGAAAATTTCAAAATATGGAGGACTTTCTAGAGAACCTACATTTCCCACCCCATTGATCTCATCTAATTTGGCCTAGGAATTGCATTTTGTGCATTGGTTGACGGGCGTCTGTAATGCCATTCTCAAGGCGGGAAATAACGTGTGTGGGAAGCAAGAACAGTTATTTAAGTGACTGCGCCACCTCGTGGACAAGCCTAAAGCTACTGCCTGGAGATGGAAGGGTTTTGCCTTGCCTTAAAAAGGGGAACTGGATATTTGAAAATGTTCTTTCTGCCACACACACACACACACACACACACACACACACACACACACACGGCTGATGCCCCGCAGCTCTGTGTGTATGCTTCATAAAAGCTTTCATTGTTTCCTCAGCTCTAAGTAAATATTAATGCCTTCCAAGGCCAGCGTGCCAACGGCTGCTATTAAATCTTTTTTCTCTGATTCTAATAATACACTTAGAGATGATTGGTAGTAAAAAACTCTCTTCAAGGCTTCTTCCTCTCCCCCATCAGAGTGGAGATCAAAGAATTATGCTGTGAGGGTCAGTCGAGAAGAAAAGACTTCCAGCAGCAGAGCATGTGGTGTGACAGAAAATCATGACAATTATGATGTTCAAAGGAATTGCAGAGAAATCACAGTTAAACTTCTTTATTATGCTTGCAAGTGCTGGATGTTTTTACTTTATTATGTGAGGAAGGGTTATATTACAGACCCTTAGCTATTCCTCAAGGCAACACGAAGACAGAATTTCTTCTTCTGCTACAGGAAGTAGGCTTCAATTAAGACTTGGGAGGTTCGATTTATTTTGGTGACTCCCTTACTAAATCACACTTCACTGTATTAATAAAAAATCTTGATCTATCTGGAAGCAGAGTTAAATCTAGGTCCTGAAAGGTGAGTGCTAGTTAGGTATGTATGTGTGTGTACTCACATGTTTATTGCCTTAGTGCTCATTAGAAATGGGGCTGTATTTTTTTCAGTTTTAATCCGTTACTAATGAGGAGAAGATAATCCTGAACAAATAGGAGATACAAATTTTGCTGAGAGAAAAGAGAACTAGTTTTCCTGTAAAATTTACTAGTTTGATTCTTGGTTTGTTAGTAACTTTCATTGCTACACAAAAGTATAACAGAAAAAGTAATTTAAGATAATGTTCAGGGGTCAAAAATTCAAGCCAAAAACTCCAGTCTTTGCCAAATAACATTGTTGATGAAAATGCTCAATTAAACTAAAATAAAAACTTCCCTTATCATCATACTTCAATGGATACTGAATTCAGATCAAGGATTTTGAAGAAACCACATCAAATTTTAAAAGTAGTTCCCTGAAGCTACTGTCTGTAAGAAAAAAAAAAAAAAAAAACTGATGAAGTAGACATAGAATATCTTCTTAAACTCTAATCTAACCTCTATGCCATTCTATACCATCTTGAAAATGGCTTGGAAGAAGTGAAATGAAAGCTATAGTCACACAAAAACCTTTAAGTGAATGTTTATAGTGGCATTATTTATAATCACCCCAAGTTGAAAGATTCCGAATGTCTCTTATCTTGAGAATGGATAAACAAACTGTGCTACCTTCTTACAATGGAATACTAGTCATCAACCAAAGAGAACAATTATTGATGCATGCAGCAATATGGGTGAATCTCAGAAGCATTAGACTAAGTGAAAGAAGCCAGACGCAAAAGTCCACATACTAGAGCTGACCTTTGAAAGTGGGTTTGAACTGAGCAGGTAAACTTATACACAGATTTTTTTCACTGAATAGGTGCTACACGATCCATGAATCCTTGAATCCGTGAATGTGAAACTGGAGATCTGGAGGGTCCGACTGTAAAGTTATACCCAGATTTTCCACTGCGCAAAGGGCTGACCCTTGTCCCCCACCCCGCCCCCCGCCTTGTTCAAGGGTCGACTATATATAATCCCATTTGTATGATATTCTTGCAAAGTAAAACAATAGGGACAAAAAAAATGATGAGTGGTTGTTAGGGGACTGGATGGGGGAGAGTTTCACTACAAAAGGAAATGGGGCAAATGTTCAGGATGACTGAACTGTTCTAGATCTTGATTGTCTGGTTACACAACTTCATGCATTTCTCAAAGGGCAAAAAACTGTACACTCAAATGGGTTAATTCTATAAAGTGTTAATTATACCTTACTAAGAACAATGGCTTGAGAAGTTTATTATTCATCTTATTGTTAACTTTCCATCTTAGCAACCATTAAAATTTACCGCATTTCCTTGAGCTTTGTAATGGACTTTGCTTGCTGGGAAAAATAGAAGAATATTTTCTCTTTCTAACTCAAATGTAATGTCAAAGCTTTGGTTATGCTTTTGAAATTCTAAAAACCTTTTTTTTTTATTTTTCAAAAATTCTAGGTGGAGGCTTTATCCACGAATGCTCCGGAACGTTGCTGAAATAGACCTGTCGACTTCTGTTTTAGGGCAGAGAGTCAGCATGCCAATCTGCGTTGGGGCTACTGCCATGCAGTGCATGGCTCACGTGGATGGGGAGCTTGCAACTGTGCGAGGTAGGAACAAGGTTCTCACTCAAAGGGATAGAAATGGGCTAACATTTAGTGACACCCTTCTCTGTATGCATCAAGCAAACACTTCCCTGGATGTCTTTATACTCACAAAAGTGAAGCTCATTGACTGGCATCAGAATGCCTGTTCTTGCATGTCCTGCTCTTCTACCTTCTCACTGTACGACTCTAGCAAGATACTCAGTTTTATCAGCTGTAAAATAGAGATAAAAATAGTACCTACCTCCTTGGGTTACTGTGAGGATTAACTGAGTTCACATATATGAAGTATCTAAAACAGTGCCTGGCACAGAGTAAGTAATGGCTCAATGACTTTTAGTTGTATTATGAGTATCGATATCAATAATTCAAAATATCAAGGTCTTGAGAAATGGCCTCACTCATGGTCACACAGCTAGGCAGTACAGAGATGGACTCAACTTCATGGCTACCTAATTTCAAAGCCCTTGCCACTTCCCCCAAACCACATGATTCTCACCATCAAAGAGCAAATTCAGTGACTTGGTTGGTTGTGTTTTCTGCCATGGTTTTGGACCATGATTCATTTACTGATAGGTTATATTCCCAGTAGAGCATTTCCAACTGCCTTAGGAGGGAATGATGAGAAATTCAAATATGATATGCAGAAATTCCTAATTAAGGCTAATTTATTAACTTCCCAGTCCCCTAGCAACTATGAACGTTTGAAAGGATATGTGCAGTGATAAATCTCCCCACATTCTGCTTCAGAAACACATATAAAAGTTGGTAATGAAGTCTATCTGATTTTTTTTTTTTTTTTTTTGATGCTGAGCAAGGCAGGAAATTCAGGACCAAAGAGCAGGAACTAAATACTATTTTTAAACATTTTAATTTTAAGAATTAAGGATCTTGTGGGTTCACTTCCCTCCTTGAAATGTCTTCCACAAAATACTGCCTAGACTGTCAGCATGACACAGTGAACTTGTGCTAGAGAGACTTAGGTCAGAGTCTGGAGTCCCTTTAATTCTAGGACCACACACAGATAAGTGTGGCCCCAGCCATTTGTCTACAATAATCCTGAAATATGGAGAAGGAGAAGGGAAAAAAGGGAAATGTATCGGTCTATTTAAAGTTAGGATAAGAGAGGACTTTCCAAGAATGTTATAGACAACAACCAGTGAAACAAAAGCAAACAAATCAGCACACACACAAAAATGGAAATTTCCACGCTCTCAAATATCTATAAAAATTTAAAACAAATGGCCAACTAAAAAGAATTGAAAAATGAGACGGCAAAGAGTTAATGTCCTTCCTGTGTAAAGAGCTCTTTTATTTGAATAATAAAATAACATATAATCCAAAAATGGAGGAAAAGATGTAATTGAAAAAAGACAAATAAGACATTCACACATGGAGGCATAAAAATAACAAATAAACATATGAAAAGTATTCAATTTTTATCCCATCCATAACTGTCAAATATAAAATTATTGATAATTTTATTTTCTGAATATCAAATTATTATTTTAAGATTAGATACGGTGATTAGGTTATATGCATGTTGAAAATGTGCATTTTCAAATACTAGTAGGAAGAGTGAAAAATAGAATAATCTTTTTAGAAAATAATTTGGCACTGTGTATCAAAGCTTTGAAAATATGAATTCCAAGTGATGCTATGAATTCTCTTCTAGGAATGCCAAGGAAATAATTATGATTTTGAAGAATGACATCTTTTCAGGGATTTTCATGCCTGTTATTTTTAATAAGAAAAAAGTCAGGAAAAACACTCGAATGTCCCATATTTGGAGATTGGTTGCAAAAAAAAATATGCATAAATATGGGATAAACATTTAAAAATCATATTATAGAAAGAGTTGAGTGGCATGGAAATATGTTACAACATAATAATTTTTAAAAAGCAGTTACAAACAATAATAAGGTCATATAATATATTTATTTTGAAGACCAAGAATGTAGACCACATTTTACAAATTTTTATTTATGAGTGATGGGACTATTCCTGACTCTATAGTCTTCTTATTTTTGATCCATATGTATACAATTTTTTTGGAATTATTTTGCAAGAAGAGACCAATAAAAGCTAAATTTAAAAGAAGAGAGAAAACTGGAGAAGGAACCATGGAGAGAGTGGAAGTGAACAAAAGGAAGTGAAGAAGGCAATAAGCAAAGCTCACTTGGTAAAACGCCCTGGAGCCTGTAAAGTATTTTTACATATATCATTTTATTTGCTATTTGACAGGTGTCACTGTCCCCATTTTATGGGCAAAGAGCTAGTTCCATAGAAAGCAGGTTTTCATAATTAAGTAATTGATAGGACTTATTCTCCAGATCACTTCTGATGGTTCCAAGGTCACTGCTCCTTGCTTTTGCTGGGGGTGGGGTGGAAAGAAAAATGAGAAGAAAGTTTACTTAGAAACTATAATTTGACAGCCTAGGCAGGACTATTTTATGTAACATTATTTCCTTCTAGCACTAACCATGAAACATTATTAAATGCCTATTGGAGTCTTATCCCTTTAGATTTATTTATTTATAAAATGATTACCATGTTCCAGGCACTTTTCTAAGCACATTACAAGTATTAAAACATCACATCCTCTGAACAGCCCAAAGAAGTAGGTACTATTATTAAGCCCATTTTATACAGGAGAAACAGAGGCACACGGCAGATGCCCAGGGTCACACAGCTCATAAATGATAGAGATGGGATTCAGACCTAGGCAGTCTGGCTCCAGAGTCTGGGCTCTTAACTGCCTTGTGCTGCTTTTAATTTCCAGAAAATCCCATAAGTATCACAAGGGGAAGCCCATTTATCTGTAAATCACATTCCCTAAAAGTAATTAATTTGTCACTTAAGGTGCATGCAGAGCAGACCCCCCCGGGGGAGTGCAGGAGACTGAAATACTTGATAGACATTAGCATAAGGTAGAACAGGCAGAACAAAGAGGATGTGGTGACACTGAGGACACAGAGGAACTGGCAACGGAAGGTTATACACACCTAGCTTGGAGAAGCCAAGATCCTGAACACATTCCTGTCAGGGCAGTGACATGACTGTTTATGTTCCAGATTTGTGGTAGAATCATCCCTCAAGGATTTCAACATTCTTAAGGTTTTCTTCGACCTTCCAATTACTGTCTATGGATTGATGGTCTTTTTAATATTAAGATTAATCCCCCAAACAGGTGGTGATCAGCTCATAACAAAGAGTATTCCTTGGCTGGTACATTTTGGTGGTGGGATGGATAGGTTACTTGGAAGGAAAGAATGTGTGCCTGGAACAGATGCTATTGGTGCTCAGGATATATTCCCTTATTACTTCCCATTTCTATCAGAACCTGCAACTCTTTGCCTAACATTTTCTCTGGCAGCAGGAGCTGATGAATGGGGGTGGTGGTTGGAAGCAGGTGAGTGGAAGGACATCCCTCTGGCTGGTGGATAAATACCTCAGCTCTCTTTGATCAGGGTAACTGAAGCATCTTCTAATACCATCACCCAGGGTTTCCCTAATAAGACTGAGCCCCAGTTGCCTTCAGAAGTTACCTGCCCATTAGCACACCCTTCATTGGCTGCCTCCCATCCCTCTTTCACTTTCCTACTCCGTCAGCTCGCCCTGCCATCATTCTCAAATAAAAGACTCAGGCTCATAGCGTTGTCTCATTGTCAGCTTCTGGAAGAATGCAAACCAAGACAATGACTAACTGAATATTTGTACAGCCACAGGCAAATTTAAGGAAGAGTGGAGAAACCTACGTATTTGGTAGACACTGCTTTCTTTTCTCAAAACTCAGAAAATCAACATGGAATTATGCAGCTGATATTTGATTTACTCTATCATTTCCAAATATGGAAACTCTCTCAAGCTAGCCTGATCCTTGGGGAGACTGTGAGATCTATGGATGCTGTTGTGGAGGATTTTTTTCCCACCTTCCTAATTATCTGGACCCTAATCAAGTTTTCTTTTTTCCAGGGTCTTGGTCCCTAGCTAGAAGGAGAAATTGGGGCCACGTTCAGAGGATATGGGTTAGTTAGACGTCATCTCTGGAGAAAGTGTTCCTGTTAGCCTGGTCAGTAAGAGTAGGTGAAATCAAATCCCCAGGGAATGGTCTGGCCTGAATAATTAGAATGAGCATCTAGAAAGTTCTGGAAGTTGCCACGGTACCACGATCTTGCCTTCCCAGCTGGTTCTCTAGACTTCTTCACAGAGCCTTGCTTCAGGGGTCCTTTGGCCTTTCTCCTCACCGCTGTAGGACACATCCCTGTTTTGAACTAAGCCCAAGAACAGAGCTTTCTTCTTTACATGACTGTGTGGTCGTAGAGTGACCAATGGAGCTACTCTTTCTTCATTTTCTAAATGGCAACGAGTATAGGGTTGCCAAATAAAATACAGGGAACTAGTTATAGTTGCATTTCAGATAAAAACCAAATCATTTGTAACTGGGTATCCTATGTTTATTTGCTACAGCCGGCAACCCTAGTTAAATGAGAGATCTTACCTCTAGAGGCTCTTGTGAGGGTCACATGAGATAAATACTAGGAAAAGCTTCCCAAAATGGGGCTCAATTTTTATTTGCCCCTGAGATTCCAAGTCCCTAAAGTATTTCTCTCCCATACATTAAAAACTCACTTTCATGCTCGCGCAGTGGTTGAGAATCTGCCTGCCAAAGCAGGGGACACGGGTTCCAGCCCTGGTCTGGGAAGATCCCACATGCCGCGGAGCGACTATGCCCGTGAGCCACAATTACTGAGCCTGCGCGTCTGGAGCCTGTGCTCCGCAACAAGAGAGGCCTCGATAGTGAGAGGCCTGCGCACCGCGATGAAGAGTGGCCCCCACTTGCCGCAACTAGAGAAAGCCCTCGCACGGAAACGAAGACCCAACACAGCCATAAATAAATAAATAAATAAAATTAAAACAAAACAAAACAAAACAAAACAACTCATTCCATTTAAAAACAAAAAACAAAACAAAAAAACCCCTCACTTTCAGAAAAGTATACTCCGTTTATAATACCTTAGTGGGAGTAAAAAATTGCACTTTTTACTTTGTTAAAGATGTTTTTGTTTTAAGCTTTATACAGGAACCTCAAAAAATGCCTTTAAGGGCCAGGCTGGTAATGTAAATGTCCAAGGAGGGATGAAGTTAAGAAAACAATAATGCAGGCTCAGTGGTGGAGAGGGTACCAAACCTAGATTGCAGGTTCCATTGAAGGAGGGCAGCCACACCTTGGCACTAGCTAACTGATGCCCCATGGGAGTGAGGATGAGGGGTGGTTGCCAAATCCTCAAAAATTTTAAGAGAAGCCAGAAATCTTGATTTTTATGTGCAATGTCCTGGTTTTTAAATGTTGGCAAATAAATCAAAATTCTTTAAAACACTGTTTGGAGCAACAATGTGTGGGCCAAGGCAAATACTTTTGTGGGCTACAACTGTCCCCTGGGCTGTCCAGCTGGGGCATCTGATTTATGTGGAAATTCACCACTAACTACTTTCACTCTCTAGGATTATGTTTCCTCACTGATAAAGTGAGCTGCTTACATGAGATCAGTGGTTCACTTCCGGTGTCCCAAGGAGGCTGGAGTTGTTTCCAAGGATCTCAAAGAAGTTAAGTGTGTCACTGAGCACGCAGCTACTTGTGTTGCTTGTTGGGACTGAAAAGAACAGCGCTTTAAAGAAAAAGTTCTGCTGCTAAGACCAAAACAAAGAGAATACACCAAAACATAAAACTCCCAACAGGAGTAGATGATCTTTACAATTTTTTTCAGCATATAAATAAATTGTTTTGTGCCCTTTTAAGATGTCATCAAATACAAAAAAAGGGACCAAAGTCAAGACCTGCCCCTCTTGACATTTCTGAAATCCCCCCTCTCTCCCTTACTTTCTACTCTATGCCAGCCCTGGAGGATATAGACTGTGGCGTGAGCATCCGCCTACATTGGATTTTCATTTCTCAAAACTGCATTCTTGGGATAGAAGAGAACGATCAGATAATTACTGATCTCTAGATCTTGCTGAAGACAAATAGGTGTTTAATAAATGCTTACATAAATTTTAAAAGTGATACTTCAAAGTCTTGTGGAAAATGATGATAGCGAACATTTATTTAGCAATTAATGTGTGCCAGGCAATTTGAATTTATTAACTCAGCTATCCCTGACCACTGTCTTAAAATGTGTGAGCCCAAAGCCCTGAAGATCTTTCTCTGACTCCTGTGAATGTGGAAACTGAGGCTTGGAGAGATTAAATACCTTGCTCAAGGTTATTAATCACTTACACAATGCTGTCTATAATACCCTGGTCAGTTACTGATATTTCCAAATGTCATTAACTGCAGCAAGACCCCTAAGGCAAGCTGTATGCTATAGTCTTGGAATATTTACTATAAATGTTCTATGTTTTTACAGTTTTATCCTTTTAGTTTTGAGACTATGGAATAAGCCACAGAATATGAAACTTATTAGGAAATAAGAGCCTTGTGCAAAATTCAAGAGCATAAATAAAGGGGCTTGAATTTTAAACAAATGAAAATTAAAACTCTCTTAAGATGGAAGGAAAATAACCAGAAAACACTCAGTGGAGAGCAGTTTGCTATGCATTGTTTTATGAATAAGAGATTTATTGCAGTGGATGATTTAGTCAACATTTTAATAATTGACCATTATTATAATATTTAAGCAGTCATATAAATGCCTCTACTTATAATGGCATATCGTTTGAAACTCTACTAGATTGTTTTTTGATTTTTTAAGTTTTATCCTTCACATAAGCCTCAGGGATGAATACAGAATCATTTCTCCAAAATATTTAACATATTGAAGAAAATAGCAATAATAAACATAAATGCTAGTAGCACATAAGGGAGGTGGTCTCATTAGGTTAAATTTCCATCTTGCAAAATAAGTAGAACATTTCTGATTTCTCAGAGAACCAATTAACAAAATGCTTACTATAGCATTGAGGCTTTTAGGACATTATGGTGAAAATCTCTCTGGTTTTATGCCCAGTAGCTGTAATAAAATTTTATTTTGTTCTCCGTGGAGGTACACATTAGCTCTTTTGCTCCATTTAATCATGGGACATCAAAAAGAAAGAGAAAAAAAGAGATTAAATATTTACTTATCCTTTTGCTTCTGACTTGTTATGTGGACAAATGCCACATGAGGGAGTGCTGGGACCTCAAATAGAGAAAGATTAAAACCCACCTAATGCATTCCAGGAATGCTCGGCATATTAGTAAATTCTTATTAAACTGTCAAAAAAAAAAAAAAAAAGATTTAAAAAAGAAATTCCTGCCCCTGGATGCAATTAGAGGCTACCACACAGGATTTGATGGGTCATAAAACCATTAAATCTAAACACTTTCTTCTTGAGTCTAAAAAGCCAGAACATTCCAAAGTGAAGTTTTGGGACTCAGCTATGACTTGGCCACCTATTAAGGTGCAGGTGGAACAGATTGCAGAGTAACACAAAGACCCCAAAGAACTGAATTAGGGTGTAGGCAAGAGCTTTAGCTGTTGAATTTTCTGGATTTTCCGAGATTAAGTGATCAACCTTAACACTGAGTGAAAGACCATTCAGCAGGAAAAATTGTCATTTCCTTTGCTCCAGACTCAAACGACGTATTGTTGAAAGCTTTATTGATATATTTATGTGTTGTACTAGGTGATCAAGTAGATATACATTTCAGCATACCTACAAGGAAAATATCACCATTATTCTTAATTTTATCTAAATCCAGGAAAAGCACCAGATTTGCTTTAAATGAAATTTTACTCTTTCTGAGGTGAGTGCTTTTTATGCACCAGGTGCTTGGACTTTACATCCCTATTATTAATCCTCGCAATAGACCTGTGAGGTCATTATTATTTATCATTCTCCTCAGTTGACAGTGGAGGAGAAGGACACCTTTGGTCAATGTCTAGTGTTGGTCAGTGGTTAAGATGAGGTTTGTTGATCTGTTTCACTCCAGAGTTTGACCCAGTTATTTGTCTTCATCCATTATTTTATCACTTTTACTGAGAAGAAACAAAAGTACGGAGGAATAAAGGAGAAAGGATAGCTCACTAAAACTTTGTCCAAATTACATTAGTTAAACATTTGGAAGGGAATATCTCTTTACATCATTGTAGTAAAAAAAATCAATTCATACCTTTTCTTGCTTTTATTTTCAAACTCCTTTATCTCAATTTTGTGTTCTGGACCTTCTTTTTCAATAATCAAAAGTCAGTGGACAGGCTCTTTCTGTACATACACTCACTCATGTTACATCTACAGACACATGCATATATACATATAATATATATTAATGATTATGGACATCTTATATATGCATATATATAAATGTATAATTCATATATAAAATTTTTCAAAAAGTGATAGATTCAGTGTTGAAATCACTTTGCAACGAGACAAACTTCATTAATCCAAAACAGCTATTAAAAAATTAGACTCCAGCTATCTTAAAGACCAACATCAAGTGAAATAATTTCTAGTATTTTGCACCAGAATTTCAACTATTGATCAGCTTTCTCGAGAGCATAAGATTGCTTCTTCTCAAATTATTAGTGTGCCTGATGACATTAAAGATGTGACAGTGAAAAGTCAGAGGCTGACATATATATTCCAATACTGAGGTTGTTAAATTGAGAGAGGTTGATTGAAGTCACCACGTGCAAACCTGATACTCCTTGAAACCATCGCTAAAAGGCATCTCACTGTGGTGTCATCTCCATGCCATCAGCCAGTTATGACAGGACCTGATGACTCAATAAAATGACAGAATAATAACCTGGGAATCATTATAGTAAAGCTAATGTTTTTGTCTATTGCAGAATTCTGCCCCAGAGATAAAGTAGGAGCAAGGAAGGGAGGGCTAAGATGTCATTGGGCTAACTGTTCCTTGAAAATATTTCCATACAATGAAAAAGAGTTCTTGAGGTGTAGTGACATTATGACTGCTCAAGATTACTGTTCCAAATTCAGACAATGAACCATCATGAAAACACTGGTTTCTTGGCCTTTTGGGGCAGTATTTAAATTGGTTAAATTTTCTAAATTGTACATGAACATTTGTGTGACCACTTCTAAGTATTTCACTCATAATTATAGTAGAAGTTTTGTTTTTCCCTTAGATGACTGACTTCAGAACATTCTTGTTCTGGGTAATCTCAATGATAACTTTAGACATTAAGACAATAATGTTAATTGTGTCTTTAACAAACCTGTGTAATAATAGTTCCTGTGCAAAGAAAGGCTGACCCACTCATTGGCTGGTAGGGTACACTGGTAGTATGAGAACACTTCAGTGTGTCAGACCCTGTGTTTAGAACCACACAACTGCTTGGTACTTTGTCATTGCATATTTTCCCCATTACATAATGACTTCCTGTGCAGAGGACAAAATGCATTTTCTCAACAAAATTTTCAGCACGAGCTTTTTAATCAAATGCACCTAAAAAAACCCATTTGGGCCCTTTCATCATATTACCCCCTTTCCTTTAAATACGTAATTTTGGAAGCTTAACTCACTTTTCCCATATAGGAGAGTTATTTTCAAAGAAATAATTTGTACCCAAAGTAGCACATTGCTTAGTTACTCTGCTCTAATCTGAGTATATGATTTATCCCACGTGAATTAATGTTCCAAATAACAGACATTGACTCCCATTGATAACTAATAGTTTACATTTTCTCTGTTGTTGTTTTTTTTTTTTGTGGTAGTGAATAAACATCATTCTCAAATGTATTATAATTCTCTTCCTTGTCAAGCCTAGCATGATGAACTTTAGTTTTATTTGATGATTCAGCAGCTTATTTATATGTGTAAGGTTGTTGGTCCTGACAGTAAACATTTGGAAGCTATTTTATACTGGTAAATTGTGCATTCTTAACTTTGAGAAACAGCTCCTTCTTCTTCCTCATCTTCTGTCATTTTATTTTTATTCTGTTGCTTATTTTTGCCTTGAATTTGAAATCTAGGAAGCTAGGCAAATCCTGGATAAGCAAGGTTATAAAATATGTCTGATAATGGTTAAGTGTGCTGAGAGGTTGTTACTGTAATGCAATTTAGTTCCTTGACTTTAAATCTAGCAAAATATGAATGCATAAGAAAATGTTGCAAAGGTACCTGTGCCCCTCTCCAGAGGGACAACAATGGAGAAGAAAGATTCAGCAGTATGTGGCTGGCAACTGACAAGACAGAAGCCAGCTGCTACCCCCGCTAACACCACTGGTCAGTTTCTCCCTCCTGTTTCCTATAAGGTCCTATCACTACTCAGGCCATCAGATATATCCAATTAACTTGCATGAGTCCTTGTGAAAGAAGATATCTACTTCATTCTTCTTAAAGTATCGTCCATGAAACAGGCATCAGCATCACTCGGGAGCTTGTTAGAAATATAGAACCTAAGTCCTATCCCAGACCTACTGGGTCAGAATCTGAATTTTATCAACATCCCCATGTGATTCCTATGCATGTAGAAGCTTGAGAAGCACTGGACAAAGACTTGGAATGAAAATTTCTGGTGGTTCCCAGCCAAAGGCATAACTTAAATCCTCAAAGATGAAACAGTTTTGGGTGTAGCATGAATACCATTTCCATCCGAAGATCCTCTAAGATCTTCTGAGAGCCTGCTGATTTCGTGATGACTGCCTGCAATGAGCAGGAACTGCGAAGCAGACTCTCAGATACACAAGAGAGACGTGTACAAAGCAGTTTTCAACTAAAGAACTGGGACAGGCAGACTTAGCATCCCCTAAAATTTAAGGCCAAATAGGTTTCCTGTCTTCTCTGCTTCACATCCAGATTACCTGGATTAGAAGTAAATGTTGTCATTAGGCTTGATGTAAAATGAAACCCTGGCAAAATTTAGAAATACAATTGCATTCCTTAGCCACAGGGAGTATTTTGCCAGTTCATGCTGCTTTGCAAAGCTATTTACCTGTTCTAGCCCAGCCAAATTGCTAAACATCGGAGTTTAGCATTTGCATCAACCCCAGGGGTGGCTGCATTCATATCTAATATGAAGTGATGTAAACCTTGGTAGTTGATTACAGGTTTCATAGTGTAGGAAACTGAGTTATTTCTATTGAATGGTGGTCTGGGGAGGAAGAATTAACTTGATCTTATGCCAGATTATTGCAAACCCTGAAGCATTTCCCCAGCCTAGGGCATGTAATTTAAT
Source organism: Balaenoptera acutorostrata (assembly GCF_949987535.1). NCBI lineage: Eukaryota > Metazoa > Chordata > Mammalia > Artiodactyla > Balaenopteridae > Balaenoptera > Balaenoptera acutorostrata. The sequence continues at coordinate 54,293,894 of NC_080078.1, forward strand.
TCTAATAAGAAATTTCATTTGGACAGGTCTGAGGATAACTTTTATTCTGTTAAACACAATGCACCAACATTTTCCACTAGCCCATAGCTCACTTTGGGGTTGGGGGAGGGATTATAGCTGATGATAAACAATGATACTGATCTCATTATTTCCATATCATTATACTTGCAGTTGTATTGCAAATAAAAGAGGAGAGAAACCAAAAAGTGTAGGGAGAATTTGAAACCATTGCTTCTAGGTATTACTGCTTGATGGCTGGACTTAGCAAAAGCTGACAGCTGCATAGATTTACTACACACTTCTCTCCATGGAAATCTGTAGGCAAATAAAGGGTAGGCATGAGGAGTGGGGAAATGCATGTTTTTGTTACACCTCCTAGATTATTTGCTTTTGTTTTGTCCCTGACTTTCCAAAAAGATGTACACCCTCGGAATGTATTAATAGACATTATCAGCCCTAGCCCAGAATTCCTTGGCCTGGAGAAGTCTCCTCTCTCCCTTAAGTGCTTTCTTGCTTCGGGTAGTGAGAATTTGACTGTATATTTGCAAGGAGAAATGGGTGCCTTACGCATCAAAACCATTGCAGAGGAAAGCTGTGTGTTGAGAAGATTGTGAATAATGAGGAGAAATCCAGGTCCTCAGCAAAATTCTGAAAATTTAAAAAGCTATCTAGAACTTCTTTTCCCAAATAGTATTAGGCATTCTCTCGCTTAACCCTTTACAATTGTTTAGCTTTAGAGTTTTCCAGAAAACATCCACAAACATTGTCTCAGTGGACCATCTGACAATACTATGAAATGGGCAGGGCAGCAGCTGTGATTAGACAAACTTTGCAGATGAAATGTGCCTCATGGTTGGCAAGGCTGGGACTGTAGCCCAGGCCTTCTGACTCTCAATACATTGTATCTTGTCTTTCTGAGAGATAGATGTTATCACATAGGTCATTTATAGGGTTTATCTTTGATGTTTCAAGGTCCAAAACCTTACTAGTGTCTCTTTTAGTGGTGTGTGTGTGTGTGTGTGTGTGTGAGTGAGTGATATGCATTTTTTAATAGCAATGGCATAATGTATTACTGTTGCCTCTAAATAAAGAAGAAAAAGAAATGTCAAATATAAACAAAGTCTCAATATATCTAGAGCATTTAAAGTTTAGGTGTCTATCCTTGAAGATATATCTTAGGGATGATGAAACAAAGAAACAAAGAGCTTGTGGAAGTAAGGAAATTCATATGGGATCAATGTTTACTTAATGGTGTAGCCTCTTGGGTACGTTGTTTCTAGGATACCTTCACTATTATGAAAGCCAAGATTTTTAGACTTGGATAAATACTGGGGACCATCATCATGGGCAAGAGCCAGGCCTTGCCTTTACAGTAATATCACCTCAGAAATGATATCCATTTTGCCAGGAGTTGGGAAAAGGCGACATGCATTGGAGTTTTCTGTTGCTGCACCACATTTTGGGAATGGAGGTCTATGAAAGTTGACCCCTGCCCTTTGTAAAATGAAATCTGACAGTTGCTACTTTTGAGAGCAGGTGAGAGTTTCATTGTGGAAAATGAATAGGGAGAGAAAATGGACTTCAACAATTTTGTGCTTTTGACGCTAGACTAGGATAACTCGAATCAGAATTTCTCAACAAAATCTGACTATGCTAGGTAGTTTACAAAATTCAAAAGCTTGTAATTTTTGCCCCCCAAAGAACAATATGAGCTGGAAGGACACATGTTTATTTCTGAGGCCAAGGTGATATTTGAAACATTTAGCAACCAGTAGAGCAAAGACTTTGACCAATTGCAAGAGATGCTCAGGTGTTTTTCTCTAGTGCTCTAATGGTGGTCTGGACGTACCGAGCCCTGCCAGGCACCAGCCTTTAAATTGCTGTGTGGGTGTGTGGGGTTTGGGGAATCCAGAGACTCCTTAGTGAGAGAAAAGAGAGATGTCACATTGAAGGGACTCAGGAAGAGGGGTCATTTACTTCGGAGCCATGGTTATTTACAAACAGGAATGGAAGTATTTCAATATTTTAACAAGCAGAATTGTCATGCTGGTATGTACCAATGTAATTTTAGATCTGTCCTTAGTGGAGGCAGGAAAATTTTCAACTGTCTCTGTGAGTGGTCCTTGCAAATCCCAGGCTCCCTTATCTCCTTCTAACATAAAACTGTGTTGAAAACAGTGGATGTAATTCATCAATGTTTTTTTCTTTTTTTAAACATGTTTATTGGAGTATAGTTGCTTTACAATGTTGTGTTAGTTTCTGCTGTATAACAAAGTGAATCAGCTATATGTATACATATATCCCCATATCCCCTCCCTCTGGCATCTCCCTCCCACCCTCCCTATCCCACCCCTATAGGTGGTCACAAAGCACCGAGCTGATGTCTCTGTGCTATGCAGCTTCTTCCCACTAGCTATCTGTTTTACCTTTTGGTAGTGTATATATGTCCATGTCACTCTCTCACTTCATCCCAGCTTACCTTTCTCCCTCCCCATGTCCTCAAGTCCATTCTCTTCATCTGCATCTTTACTCCTATCCTGCCCTTAGGTTCTTCAGAACCTTTATTTTTTTAGATTCCATATATATGTGTTAGCATACGGTATTTGTTTTTCTCTTTCTGACTTCACTCTGTATGACAGACTCTAGGTCCATCCACCTCACTACAAATAACTCAATTTCATTTCCTTTTATGGCCGAGCAATATTCCATTGTATATATGTGCCACATCTTCTTTAACCATTCATCTGTTGATGGACACTTAGGTTGCTTCCATGTCCTGGCTATTGTAAATAGTGCTGCAATGAATATTGTGGTACATGACTCTTTTTGAATTATGGTTTTCTCAGGGTATATGCCCAGTAGTGGGATTGCTGGGTCGTATGGTAGTTCCATTTTTAGTTTTTTAAGGAATCTCCATACTGTTCTCCATAGTGGCTGAAACAATTTACATTCCCACCAACAGTGCAAGAGGGTTCCCTTTTCTCCACACCCTCTCCAGCATTTATTGTTTGTAGATTTTTTGATGATAGCCATTCAGACTGGTGTGAGGTGATACCTCATTGTAGTTTTGATTTGCATTTGTCTAATGATTAGTGATGTTGAGCATCTTTTCATGTATTTGTTGGCAATCTGTATATCTTATTTGGAGAAATGTCTATTTAGGTCTTCTGCCCATTTTTGGTTTGGGTTTGTTTTTTTGATATTGAGCTGCATGAGCTGCTTGTAAATTTTGGAGATTAATCCTTTGTCAGTTGCTTCATTTGCAAATATTTTCTCCCATTCTGAGGGTTGTCTTGTTTATGGTTTCCTTTGCTGTGCAAAAGCTTTTAAGTTTCATTAGGTCCCTTTTGTTTATTTTTGTTTTTATTTCTATTTCTCTTAGAGGTGGGTCAAAAAGGATCTTGCTGTGATGTATGTCATAGAGTGTTCTGCCTATGTTTTCCTCTAAGAGTTTTATAGTGTCTGACCTTACATTTAGGTCTTTAATCCATTTTGAGTTTATTTTTGTTTATGGTGTTAAGAAGTGTTCTAATTTCAGTTTTTTACATGTAGCTGTCCAGTTTTCCCAGCACCACTTATTGAAGAGGCTGTCTTTTCTCCATTGTATATTCTTGCCTCCTTTGTCAAAGATAAGGTAACCATATGTGCATGGGTTTATCTCTGAGCTTTCTATCCTGTTCCATTGATCTATATTTCTGTTTTTGTGCCAGTACCATAATGTCTTGATTACTGTAGCTTTGTAGTATGGTCTGAAGTCAGGGAGCCTGATTCCTCCAGCTCTGTTTTTCTTTCTCAGGATTGCTTTGGCTATTTGGAGTAATGTTTTTCCTTATCACAGCAAATAATCACAAGCTAATGGGGATCATAGCACATTGGTAATATATGTTCCAAGAAACATGGAGCCATCTCAGTTTTGCTCCTGTTCTCTCTTGGGAGTAACATCTTAGCCTCAACTCATCATATGTCAACACAGACTCTGGTATTCCCCCTGCATCCAGGAGACTGTCTTGGAGTAAACCTGTTAATTTACCAAATATTTATTGAATGCCTATACCTGGAAACAATGGTAACTTAGAATTTGGGGGGACCTTGATTCAAAATTTCAGTCCTGTATGACTTAATCTTGGAAAATGAACCTCAAGCACCAATAACATCAGGAACCATTAGTATCAAAGCCAGAAGACGCAGGAACCAGATGGCACGGACTGGCCTTACCTTACTCCAGACATGCTTACCCAAGGGAAGTGGGCAAAATGCTTGTTAAGGCTGAAGCCTCCTGCTAGTTTGATAGTTTAAATAAAGTAAATATTATTGGTGCATTGGTTTGTAGCATTTTAACAATCTGTGTGGAATGTCTGTAGATATTTCTTATGAATTCAAGGAGATCTGTTTGAGGATTTTTGATCCTTATTAGTGGAGCTGCTGTTGCCTGCATGACGCTTTTGCATAAACTACAAAAAGGTGCCTTATCATTTGCTAGTCCTCTTAGCTGGACCACTTTGTGCAGCCACAGTCTGTACCTGGAAACCAATGGCAGGCCTTACCCACTGGTTTCCAAATGTCCATGCTTTCACAGAACTCTGGCCATGGTATTGTCCCTCAGGCATATGGAAAACTGTGGGTGTTCCTCGGGTGTCATGGTCCTGAAGGATTGGGAGAGTACATTTATCCATATTTGATACCAGGGAAGTCTTCTGGGCATCTGGGAATTCTAGGAAAATCATTGCCCTGCGGGAGTGGTCAGACATGCTGGCTTCTTGTTCCACTCAGCTGCCCATCTCTCTGTGACCTTACTTAGGCCACATCCTCTTCAGGACACATTTTCTTTGTGGTAAATTGATGGTTAGGAGATTCTGATCCCAGCAATCAGTGTCCTCTGGTGTTTGTTCCAAACAGCACTGGATGACCTAGAGCTATTTTCCATATTTACAACTCAATGAAAATAACACTATGGTTCAGGATGTTCATACATATTACTACTTATTATTACTTACTTAAAATGTGGTTTTTTTGGACAATATTTTGCAAATCATGAGTCCTTAAGAGAGAAAGTCTCAAAGGAACACTTGGAGGAAATGGATTAGTTACCCATAGATCATATAATCTCCAGCTGAAGTCTTCTTGATCTGACCTGTGACCTGAAAAATAAGGATGAAAAACACCTTCAATGACATAGGAAAAGTAGCATTTATCAAAAACAAAACCCACTTTATTACCAGGTGAACTTAGAGTTTTACTATCAAATGACAATGCTATTTAAATGTGAAAGTGTGGTCCAGGGACCGGCAGCATCAGTACCACCTGGAAGCTGGTTAGAAAGGCAAGTTCTTGGGCCCCATCTCAGAACGACTGAATCCGAAACTCTGGGGGTGTTTTTCACAACCTGTGTTTTCACAAATACTCCAGGGAATTTGGTTGCCTGCTAAAGTTCGAGAAGCATGAAAGCATTTTAACCTCTCAGAGTAGCTTTGTAAACAGCATGTCACTTGATTCTTATCATCACCCTGTAAGTGTCACTTGGATGACTTTTACTCACATTTGATATATGGCAGGGACACAGGTAGGTCGAATGACCCAGGGTCACACAGTCAGTTTTATATATTTATTATTTATCTCTTGGCATGTTTGGCATTTGGCATACAAACATTTTATCAGTTTCTCCTGCACTAAAGCTGACCCCAATTTGACTACCTTTTTTTGGAAAAAAGCCTATCACCCATGTTCTTTCAAGTTCTCTAAGACAATAAGTTACATGATTTTATCTAATTTTTCATTTATTTGCTCATTTTTTGATATCTTTAAAAGATTGTGAGATAACTGATGTCTGTTTGAAATGTCTAACATATGAATTGTTTAAAATTTTAAAAGACAACGTAAATGGTAGATGCACCTTTAACAAAATCTTAAAAGATAAAATTTAAAAAGTTAAAAAGGAAGAAAAATTAAACTCTCCCACCTATCATTAACAATTAGTTGTTTAGGTTCATACACCAATAATCAGATTTGTACAAATCATGTTATATATGCTATTTTGGAGACTTTTTGCTTTCTTTTTCTTTCTTTCTTTCTTCTTCTTCTGTTTTCTTTTTTTTTTTTTTTTTGGCTGTGCCATGTGGATCTTAGTTCCCCAACCAGGGACTGAACCCGGGCCCCAGCAGTGAGAGCACAGAGTACTAACCACTGGACTGCCAGGGAATTCCCTGCTTTCTTAATATACCTTGAAAAACTGTCTATGTCTGTCAATGTCATTCTTTTGTTACTGTCATAGTCAGAAAAAGAAGAGGGGTGAAATGAAAGAGGGATTGTGAGAGAGAGAGATTGATTTAAGGAATTGGCTCATACAATTGTATAGACTGGTAAGTCCAAAATCTATGGCTGGCACATTAGAGACCCCAGAAAGAGCTGAGCTGGTGTTGAGTCTGGAGACAGTCTGCTGACAGAATTCCCTCTTCCTCAAGAACAGTCAGTCTTTTTCTTAAGGCCTTCAACTTATTAGATGAGGCCCATTCACATTATGGAGAGTAATCTGCTTTACTTAAAGTCCACTGATTTAAAAGCTAACCACCTTTAAAAAAATATCTTCACAGCAACATCTGGACATATTTGAGCAAATATCTGGGAACGATTGCTTAGCCAAGCTGACACATAAAATTAACCATCACAAAAATATTACTTTTCATGGGTGTATATATTTCATTTTATTTATGAACTATAGGTTATCTAATCCCCTAAAGTTGGAGATTCAAGTTGCTCCCAATTTTTTTATCCTAATACATAGCACATCTTTGGCTATTTGAGTCATTTTTGTCTTCAAGATCAGTTCACAGAGTGTGGAAAAGAATGCATATTTCTTACTTTTAAAGACTTAACTTCTTATTTCCAAATTACCCTTGTAGATGGCTTTACCCCTGGAACCACAACTTGAAGACTTTGAAGTAGGTAAAATGCCAGACTGACCTTGATCTTCTCCTTTCTTCCTAAGCTTGCAGGTCACTGGGAACGGGCATGATGCTGAGCTCCTGGGCCACCTCCTCAATTGAAGAAGTGGCAGAAGCTGGTCCTGAGGCACTTCGCTGGCTGCAGCTGTACATCTACAAGGACCGTGAGGTTACCAAGCAGCTGGTGCGGCGGGCTGAGTGGATGGGCTACAAGGCCATATTTGTGACGGTGGACACACCTTACCTGGGCAACCGCTTCGATGATGTGCATAACAGGTTCAAACTGCCACCCCAACTCAGGTAACCATGGGTCTCTGATCACTGGGTCCCTGAGCTGGTTTTCTAATTCTCTTTGCTCTTGTCATGATCCAGCTCCAAAGACTTTCTCCAGTTTCTACATGGGTGCCCTGGGGAATTAGATCTTCACAAAATGTTGGTCCCAAAGTATGACTGACTGGGATCTTGTCTAGGGATGATAAGGTCTGGGTTCTAGAGATGGTGCCATTGTCATATATCCACATAATCCTCAGCAAATCACACCCCTTATATGGGTGTCACGTACTTGAGCTATAAAAACAGAGATAGGAATTGCCATATACTTGTAAAAGTCAAAAAAAATTATGTCTCAGAGTGCATTAAGGGATTTGAGTAAGATGATTGCCATATAGACAGAAGATATTTAATTTAACCTAAACAACAGCTTGTTATTGTGATCCTAATACCCTATTTTTTTGTCTGCTGAAATAAAAAAGCCCCCTTTTAATTTTATTTTTATTGTATTTGGAACAACTCTGGCAAGGAAGATTGAAGAAAGCTAAAAGAATGGAGACGAAAGAAGCCACACATTTGCTCCTTCATCTACTACTTCTTTCAGCAATATTCCTCTTTTGCTGTGGTTCACCCATGGATCAAGATTCATTAACTTATTCACTGATTCATTCATTCTTTCATCCATTTACTCATTCATTCATCTTAGTAAAAACAATGTATCTAGTAATCTAAAACTAAACTGTGAGCCCATCCATCAGCAGGGAATTGTTGTCCTTTTCCCTGTAAAAGATTAGAATCATCTTGAGTTAAAACTAGAAACTCAATGGAGTTTACTGAGAAAGACCACCAACCTCCTTAAGCTACAGATCTCCCCTCCCCTTCATTTCTACCTTCCCTCAGTTCCCACCAAAATCTGCCCTTATGTTTTTCATAGGGCTAAAACTATTTGACCAGGAACCCAAATCTTAGTTTTAATGGAGGATGTTTTGATGATGGGATTTCAAAGCATCCATCAGAGTACAGGAAATGAGGGATGCCTTCTTTGGAATCCTAGACCTCACTTCACACGGGCTGTTGCTTATTTTGTCTACATATAAAGTTAATCCTTTTAAAAGATCCAAAATCTAAAAGATTCAAAATCAAATCAGCATTCCACATAAGGACAATAAAATTGTTGGAAGCCAGGAATTCCATATGTATTAGAGAATGGGATGTCTCTCATCCATCACATAAGTCCATAGTCTTATGTAAGTGTCACATAACTGTCATATAGCTCTGCTGTGTGTATACTTATTTAAGTATAAGCTACTGTGCATAAAATCTTGCTGTTAAACCATATGTAAATGAGCTGTGTGATGTTATCTCTGTGACACTGCCAGGTAGGTTTAAGATATTATTTCTGTATGGGATACCGTCAATGGCCCAGTGACAAAGTGCTCACCCGGCAGCTGTCAATCACCCCGCTCCACGCATCTCAGACACTGAGTTGCCCAAACATCCTGTCTTTCTAAGAGAACAAAAACAAAAACAAACGTCCCTGACATATTCCTACTTCTTGCCAAATTCGTCAGAAAGTAGATGGTTTCAAATTTCCTTAATATGAAATCTGTATCACATTATATCTCTATTTTGGTTGCCTTCATTTTTAGACTTTCTAAAATCATTAGTTTCCCAGTATTTAGGCTTCTGACAGGAAGTGTTCCTCATTGTTTCGCTTTGGCCATTTAGAAAGGAATTTACTATTCCTTTTCCTCCTCCTCTTACCACTTCTACTAGCAACAACAACAATAAATAATACAGTAGGTTTTCTTTAAGCTTAGGAAACAGTTTCTTGCTCTGGATAACAAAAAAGTGTTTCAGAGTGGTATCTGCTTAGATGGGGGATGACACGTGTTAATTCTGGCCGGTATCTCTTGCTCCTGGGTGCCAGGGCCATTTAGCCAGGAATGGGAAGGCTGCTTTGCTTTTTCCCCCTTTTTGCTCCCAGGCTCCTGCCCAGATGACGTGAGGGACTGGGAGACAAAGACCCTTTTCAGCTGTCGATGTGCACAGGAGTGGCCAAGGCTCCCCAGCTTGTCACATCTCCTGTCTGAAGATGATCAAATATTGAGCCACACATCCAGGCTACGGGGAACACAGGAAACACCCCTTGCTGGTGCCCTGGCCCCCAGTGCGTACACTGGCCCTGTTTGTCCCCTTGGGCTTCGGGGGGGGCAGCACCCTGGGGCCCACATTCAGCAGTGAAGGCAGAGCACATGATGGGAGGCCCAGGCTTCCGCTGAAGGCCACATGCTACCAAAAAGCTCATCTGTTACAGCCTGATATGAAATCAGGTTTCTTTCCTCAACTGACCTGACTCATAGAAGGTGAAGCCGGGCTGTTCAGAATGAGGTTTGGCAGGCAAGGGAGGCAGGAAATCCAGAGGAGAATGAGTCTGTAAAGCGGCGGCTCCTTCCAACCCTCACGGCTTCCTCTGCCTGGAGGGGAGGGGGCGGGACCTGACTCCTGGCGTCTGGGACCAGCCAGAGTTCAGGAGTTTGATAATCTCTGCTTGGTCCATATGCAAAACACACGTATGTGTGCATTATAAGTGGCCCAGAGGTCCCCAAAACTCAGGGGGAGTAAAGCAAATTCTCATCTGCTCTCGGCAGAGGAGAGGATTGAAGCCAATTCACCAGACTGGTTCCTGAGGCTCTGAGGCAGGGACCTTCATCCATCTCCATGCCCCACAGAGGTGGCTCATTTACCCCGGGTTAAGATTTGGCTCTTCAGTGCAGCACGAAGGCAGTTAAAAGAAAAGAAATTTCCAATCATCAACTAAGATCAAGGTAAATCATAACACCTACCCTTTTGACGATTTGCCCAGGGACATGCTTCCTTATGCCCTGAAATGATGTATTCATCACAACAGCCAGAGCACAGCCCACAAAAAGAGATCAGACTTCACTATCTTCCCTGGTCTCTCTGGATAAAAGTGGCCAGTGAGTGTCCCCCTTGTTTCTCTGATCTCATTGCCCAGCATCCTCAACTTCATTCACTCTTCCTAGAACCTCTGGCTTTCCTACTGTTCTTTCAACATGCCAAACACACCTGCCCCTTAGAGCCTCAGAATTGACTCTTCTCTCTGCCCGTAAAGTTCTTTCCCCAAATCAGTGCATGACTAACTTCACTTCCTTTACATTTTGACACCAGGGGTGACTCTACATGTCTTTATGTTGGGAAACAAAAATAAAAAAATAAGCAGTAGAGATCAGAATAGAGACACAATATGTGTGGGGATCTTGGGTTGTGGAGGTGGAGGGGAGAAAAGAATTTGAAGGAGGACTTTGTACATGATCCAACAGCCTCTAAATTATTTGGTTAGGAAAACATTCACAGTATAATTCACATAATATTAAACAGAATAATGACCTCCCAAAGATGTCCATGTTTTGATCCCTGGAACCTGTGAATATGTTATTAATACTTTACATGGCAAAATGGACTTTGCATGTGTGATTAAGTTAAAGACCTCAAGATGGGATAATTATTCTGGATTATCACAGTAATGAAAAGCATTCTTATAAGAGCAAAGCAGGAGGGTCAGAGTCAGAGAAGGAAATGCGATGACGAGAAGCAGAGATATGAGTGATAGCATCGGGAATCAGGGACTGTAGGTGGTTTCTAGAAGCTAGACAAGGAAAGGAAACGGATTTCTGGAAGGAAAACAGCCCTATCGACACCTTGAGTTTAGTCCAATGAGATACATTTTGGACTTCTGACCTCCAGAACTGTAATATAATAAATTTGTGTCACTTTAAAGCCTCTAGGTGTGTGTGTGTTATAGCAGCAACAGGAAACAACTACAATAGCACAGATCTGCCAATTTCCTCTACAAGGTATCTTCTCATTGAGGCCATGTTTACCATATTTAATCTTTCAAGTTAAGCATCTACCAGATCGCATTCCTCTTATTCTGCTCTTCTTTTTTCTTTATTTTGTATAGCACTTATATTCTAACATGCTCCATAAATTACTTATTATGTTCCTTGTTTAGTTTCTGTCTCCCTTGCTAGAATATCAACCCTAGGTGACCAGGCATTTTTGACAATTTTACTAAAACACTGGCACATAGTAGGTGCTAAATAAGTAATGTTGAATCAGTCAATAAAAATGTGCTAAATCATAAGAGATTTACCCAATAAAACAAGACGAGTAAGAAGTTGAATGAGGGTTTGGGCTCATACTTAAAATCCTTGCCCTGAACCTTTCTTCCAACTGCCCAGACACATTGAAGAAGAAATTAGCAGGGCTACGTAATCAATAGAGATGTTTTCCTAACCACAGAATTAAACGCTAGTGTTCCATGCACCAATTTCTATAATGTATTATGAATGTCTCTCTCTCATATTGTGTTGATACCGTGTGTTATACCATTTGTTATTTTATAGTTTGTTTCCCACAGTGGAGACATATGGCTTTATCTTTAATGTCACATTATCAATACTTATAATGCAAAATATTGTATATTTCTCAGTAATAGTCATCTTTATCAATGTTACAATTGGTTATTTAATAAAGTTAACTTTCTTTAGTAGTTGTTACCTTTTTATAATACTAACTTACTAAAAACTAAAATCATTTTTATAATAGATTAAAAAGCATATTTGGGGGCCATTCAAGGCACAATGAGTCTCTTACAAAGAAGAAATCCTATCCCTTGCCTTTGGGTCATTAAACAGATTGGGATTTGGAGAATTAGGTCCCAAGTAATCATGTTATTATTTTGATGTTGCCCTTTTCCTTCCTTATGAAATGGAGTACTTTGGTTATCAGAAGCCGCTTTAAGTGTTTTTCTGTGTATATGTCATAATTCTAATAAAAATAGCATTCATGGAGGTTTCCTTCAGAGCCATGGGTAAAACACTCCATCGTGGGTCTCTGTCAAGATATCTGAAAACTTTTTCTTGGCTTCTGGCTTTGAACAACGTTTTAGAGTAACAACAAGGCTTCATTGTGCCCTGAAATTTCTGTAAGGCAACATTCATTCAAGTGTTGATCTGCATTTCACCATCCAAGAATAACAACAGTTATTTATATAATTTTATCCATGTTTCTGTTTTTTCCTATCCATTTCACCCTTTCACCCCACCCCTGCTGAAACACTGTAGCTTGTTTGGGATGGGGGTGGGGTGCTATGCAGAGAATATACACACACAGATATTATTCTTTTTTTTCCTCCCTGGTTTTCCTATGGGATAGACAGACTGGACCTTTTTCTTATTAACAATATTATTTAGAAGTTTAGCATTTAATATCACTTAATATCATTTCTAAGTAATGGATAGGTCTCCATAGTAAGGGTATGTTTATTGATCAGAAGGTTAGGTTAATTAAAGTTAGGATGACAACAGAAGGCCAAAGTCTGTGATAAAATGTACAACCCTAAGTGGTTTGATTAAAAAAAAAAAATCCCAAATATTTCAGCTAAAATCCAAACCAAAACTCAGCAAATACATGGATACCAGTATGACTCTCATGGAGTTGGAATTTTCTGTGATATTTAATGGCCACCTGAGTCAATGAAATTATTAGACCAACTATTCAATCCTTATTGAGAAAACATTGCCAGTGGTTGAAAAGAGTTACTTGGGATGTGAATGTTCATGTCCTTATGATAATAGATGCCACCCAAGCTACACAACCAGCTATTTTAGCTGAAAGCACACTAAAAGCATTAAACCTAATTTTGTATTGAAGTCTTATGATTCACTCTCTTTTTTTTTTTTTTTTTTTGGCTGCACAGCACAGCATGCGGGATCTTAATTTCCCAACCAGGGATTGAACCCATGCCCCTTGCAGTGGAAGCATGGAGTCTTAACCGCGGGACCGCCAGGGAAGTCCTGAAGTCTTATGATTCTCTTAAAAAAATTAAAAATAGTGTGCCTATGTGCTTCTAAGTTTATATAAAAATTGTTATAGCCTTGGCTCCAAGATCCTTTCTATGTTCAGTGGCAGAGCCAGTGGAAGGGAATAAAAACCTATGACTAAGCGAGAGATACAGCTGTACTTTTATGCAAAGAAGACATTGGCTAGCATGGTAATTTATAATGCGCAGAAGAACAAGGTGAGTCCAGATTATTGTCATCATTCAAAGTCAGCCTTTTAGAGAAATGAAGTAGGTAATTGGATTTGGGTCTGTAGGGCAGGTAAGTCACATGGATGGTGCCATTGTGTATCCAGATGGCCATCAATCCAGTTAGTGGTCAGAGGTGCAGGCAGAAAAGACTTTATCCCTAGCTTGGAGAACTGCCAAAATCTAGTCAAGATATCAGGATATTAGACTAAGAGAAAAGACTTCAGGTATAGAGTAAGCCAGTAGCAGAGTCTTACAGGTGAATTAGAAAAATACTGTTCTAAGCTGGGTTAACAAAATTAGACATAGGAGAAGGCAGCAATTCAATGGGGTGTGTCTCAGTTTGGGTTCCTTTAGGAGAAGAGTGAGAGGCACTGTTTTAAGTACAAGCAGTGCTTTTGGAAGATGAAAGGAGTAGGGAAGAGGTGCAAGGGAGGGGAAGTAGTGAACAATGGGCATGTTTTCAAGACAGCTACAGCTATGGGCAACTAAAGTTTAACCCTGCTGGGAAACTCTGGGAGATCTTGTAGAATACTTCTCAGAGTTAGTCTGCCTATGCGTGAAGGAGCTGGGGTATTTATATACCAACACCCTTGACAAGTTGTGTCCTCTGCGTAGATGGTGACTCAGGCTCCAAGAGCAAGAAAAAGTCATACGTATTAGTCAGGTTCTCCAGAGAAACAGAACCAATAGGATATCCATATCTATATATCTGTATCTATATCTATAGAAAGATTTAGTATGAGGGATTGGCTCACACAATTATGGAGGCTAAGAAATCCCACAATCTACTATCTACAAGCTGGAGGCCCAGGAAAGCCAGAGTAGTTCAAGTCCAAATCCGAAGACCTGAGAACCAAGGGAGTCAATGGTATAAGTCCCAGTCTGAGTGTGAAGGCCCAAGAAATGGGGGCCCATAGTGTAAGTCCTGGTCCAAGCCAGAAGGTTTGACAACCAATAGCTCCAATGTGCAAGAGCAGGAGATGATGGACGTCTCAGCTCAAACTGAGAGGATGAATTTGTCCTTCCTCCACCTTTTTGTTCTATTTGGGGCCTCAACAGATTGGAAGATGCCCACCCATATCTTTCCTCAATCTACTGATTTAAATGCTAATTTCACAGACACACCCAGAAATAATGTTCTACCCAGTTACCTAGGCATCCCTTAGCCCAGTCAAGCTGACAAAACTAACCATCACATCACAGGCAAAGTAAGGAAGGTCTTGATAATTGGAAAACTCATGTCTTGGTCAGGATTGTCTGGAAGATTGGGGAGTCTGAGTCAGTAGGCAGAGAGCCTCAGAGAAAGCAACTAAATAGTGGAGGGAAAAGCAAGACCTGACAACTCATTTGCTGGGAAACACTTCCCAATTCTCCCTATGCCCACCACCACCACCACCATGCTAATAGTAGGACAGGGAAAAGAGTCTACAGAGACAACAGACAGAAGTTGTTAACACATGTTACTGCAGTTCCAGTCTCCTCTAGAATTTTCCACAAGGACTTTGAAAGATTTCTGAAGTCAAATGCAATTGCCAGAATGCAATTGAGATCTGAGTGAAGAAAATGTAATTAGGAGTCAAGAGACCTAGTTTGAAACTCAAATGCTGACTTAGCTAGTTTTATACTTGAGGGCATCTCATTCTGCAGCTCTGGTTTTATTTTCTACATAAAATAGGAATTATAGAGTATCAATTTTATTTTCCAAAAGCTTTTAAAATTGTGGCTATATGAATGTCCTTTGTAAATTGTGATGCACCAAGCGAGTGTTCATCTTTATGATTAGTATGCATTGCTGGCTGAAAATAGCATCAAACTTATTGTTTATATTCATAAACTGGCTTAAAAAGGTAGAGATATTTAAACTTGGCCAAACATTTCTCCTTTAAACTGATTTATTTATGTAAATAACCTAAGATGTAAAATAAACTTTAAGTGACCAATTAAGTCCACTCGATTGTCACATTTAACCTGGAATCCTGCACCAAAACATGGAAAATGTAAATGCAATCAATCTGTAGATGGTTGAAGAGTGAACAGCCCATTGATTTGAAAAGGGAACGCTTTTTTTTTTTTTTTTTTTTTCATTGAATGAGTCATTGTAAAGATATCTTTAACTCTGGGAAATATCTCATTTTATGTAATTCTTTATTTCAGAATGAAAAATTTTGAAACCAGTGATTTAGCATTTTCTCCCAAGGAAAATTTTGGAGACAACAGTGGACTTGCTGCATATGTGGCTAAAGCAATAGACCCATCTATCAGCTGGGAGGATATTAAATGGCTGAGAAGACTGACATCCCTGCCCATTGTTGCAAAGGGCATTTTGAGAGGTTTGTTTATTTCTCTAATTGAGTTCACCATGATTTTATGATTCTTTATGGATATGATCATAATACTTTTTCAGGGAAAATAATCAGGAAAAATGAGTATGGAAATAGAGACATCTTATCTCTCAATTCTCCCTTTTGGTGTTAGTGAGTAAATATTTCCTCCTTCTTAGGTAGTATTCTGAAGGAGAACAGGATTCTCATGAATTAAGAAGTTACCTTTTCTAAAGAATTGGGATGCCATTGCCTTATTTTGGAACTGTCATCAAATCACAGAGCTTGGCAAAATCTAGGTAGAAGGTCTTGAGTTCATTGCTTTGGTTGAAAGCTGCCAACAGCTGCTCTCAGACAACAAGAAGCCCCAAGGATGATATTATGACAGCCAGACCTGTTTAAAGAGGCTTTTCTATTTTTCTCCTGTTCCCTCCCAGTACCAATGACTAGAACTGACTTTTTGAGTGTGGTGAATCCCACATCACCTCCCTTTATAGAAAGGCTGACAAGAACATTAAAATCCTCAAATATCAAGCCGTAGGTATTAAGGAACTTGACCACTTCCCCAGTATCCACATGTATGCAAATCCCACAGGGAGGTGCCAATGACTCTAATAATTTGGAGTGTAAATGTGTTCACCCACAAAAATGTTTTCTTGCCTTTGAAAACATTTCTTAAGTACTGTTATATGAATAACTGCCCAAAACATATTATTTTAAATGAAAATGTTTAAGTAAGTGGCTCTGGGATGAGAGATTCTATTAACTTATCTCAGGGTTAACAACAACATAGAATCAAAACTTTTTCATAGGCTTTACTTGAATATGTATGAGTTCCATAGCCCCTATTTATAAAATTCTAGGCATGCCCTCGACTTTATTTAATATTCTGTACACAAAAATAAGCTAATACAAGTAAAAGAATGGGCCTAATGAAGCTTTTAAGTAGTGGAGATATGTTTAAATCCAGATCTGTTTTAATCTGTGATTTTAAAACAAAATTGTCACATTCTTTCCTGTTGAACATTGTTTTCGTTCAAAATTTCTGTGGATTATACTTCATTGAGCATATCCTGATATTACAGACACCTTTAAACAACAGTTTCATTGACCTTGCTTGCATCCATATTGTAGTCCATGATTGTTAGTGCTACTTCCTGTAGCTATATTCAACTGTAGGTACTAAAGCATTAACCTGAAGATCTGCCCCATTTATTCATTCATCCATTCAATTATTCACTCACGCATTCATTTCATAAACACTTATCATGCTTACTGTGTGCTAAAATAAAAAAAAAATTGAGGTCCTTGGCCAAAAGGACACCCCATTCTTGTAGGAGACAGACATAAAAACAAGAATTTGGGTGCAATAAGACGTTAACAGGTGCTGAGATTGAAATCTATGCAGTATAAGGGTGAGGGTGAAAATAGGGTTTAGACAATTATAAAAGTGAGTTAGGGAAGGTTTCATTCCAGAATGAAAGGTGATCCTTGAGTTTTGCCATGATATCAGGTCAAAAGACTCTTTTTCAGACTTCAATCATGACAAAACACAGCAGTCACAAGTTAACAATGTTAAAACATATAAGCCATATTAGAGAATGTAGACTTTAAGATTGTTGAGGACCACTAAGAATATTGATCAGGGAAGCCACCTCATCAGATTAGCATCTTAGAAAAATCATGCTTTGTGTAATGGACCTTCTCAATGGAGGTGGCAAAACTGTGGTCAGGGAGGCTATTTAGGAAACTGCTGTTGCCCAGAAAAGAGAGGATTATGGCTGACCTACAGTAATGGCAGTGAGGAATCTGAGAGGGTGTAGTTATTTTACAAAATTAGTGCTGTTTCAAGTATTTAATTCACTCTCATCACAGAAGTGGCCCAGGGCAGTTGGCTTAAAAACACCAAGGTCATTTAATTTTTTAACCAACTTTGCAATTTTGGATTTCCAGTATATATAATTTTCTACAACTTTGTCTTCTAGGATGTGACATGAATCTATTGAATTAGACTTTACTATCATGTGTTATGTTGAAAAATACTTTGGCTTCTAGAACTTCATTCTGTGGTCATTTTACCAAGGACCACCACCACCACCGTCACCTCTCTTTTTTCTTCTTATCCATATGTATTATTGACTTGCTTGTCATATTTTCATTATGTTTTGCACCCAGTAGACAGTCCAAATGTTTGTTAAGTAAAATCCTCAGTGAAAACTACATGAATGTCTATAATTAGAGAGAGCACAAAAGCAAGAGAAGGAGAGATAGGGCATTTGGCATTTGAAAGGAAATAACTTATCTATACATGTACAGTTTACATTGTCTAGCTTCTCTGTAACTATTTATTTCATTTATTTAACAAACAAGAATCATCACTATGACAACAGCTACATCAGGTGGTACACAAGCCCACTCTGGGTGGAGGGAAGACAGGGGTGGCAAGGCCATTTGTGGGAAATTCAGGTGTCAATATTTCACAGATCTTCATCCAGAAGTCACATGGACTGACTGAGAGTCATCTATCCTCTTTCATTTCCATTTTTCCAGAAAGACACAGATTATGTTTGTAGGAACATGAAATCATGGGCAACTGAGAAGATCTCAGTGAAACATCACCCCTTACCACCATTTTAAGAATTGCATTCTAATGACTGCAAATTGGACTGCAAGATGTAATCTCTTGCTGTGGTTAAACTCTGACTTTGGAAAACTAGCACAAACTCCAAACATGTACTTGAAGCAGGATTAGGTCTTTGCCAGAACTCATGCTAACAAATGGCATTTGAGCAGACATATGCTTTTTAGAGTTGTGTTATTTTTTAATTAAAAAAATTAAAAACTAGGCTGTCTCACTTCTGTAGTGGCTTTTGGTCTCTCAGAAACTTCTCTAACTCATTATTTTCCTATCTACAATTTTTAAAGACATTTTCAAAGAATATTCAGTGTTCCTGGATTGTGTTCAAAGCTGCTGCTATGGAGCTAGGATTTAGTTACTAAACTCCTGTTGAGATAGCACAGAGTCCTGGGTCAGAAACTCCAAGGGCTTGAGGGTAAATCTTGAGTACTTACATTTCACTTTGGTATTTTAGATTAAGTATGGAAATAATATGTCAATAAGATAGCAAATAGTGCTATTCACTATTGACTATTGTGTTTGTCGATCAATTAGTGTATTAACTGGCAAATCAACAAATGTGGAATGGCATACCAGTAAATTCTAGGGATTAATGAAAATATCAAAGATTCATCAACATTTTGCTAAAACCATTTTGACTCTCTCATTAAGGAAACATTTTTCTCTCTGGGTTAAAATAAAATGTAAAACTACGGACAAGATTTCATAAGCAAGTAGTGAAAGGGGCTCGTATCTGGTCCTAAATGATTACTTTCTTTATTCCCTAGATGCTCATGATCCTATCTTCTGAGCAAACCACTCTGTCATTTCTCCCTACATTCCCAGCACTGCCTGGAAGAACACAGAAAACCACTTGAAATGATAGAAGACAACAAACTATGACTTAAGTAGCACTTACTTCAAAATGAAAGGCTCATAATAACCATAATCCTCGCTAGGATGAAAATTTATTATTATAAACAAAACTCAAACAAACTTGCCAAAAGTATCAAGCAAATGAATCTTCTTCTACCTACTCATCTTCTTAGTTAACACTCCCTGCACCATCAGATGAAAATAATAATAATAATAGTGCATATTCATCTGGGTGCTCAACATGTGTCAGGCACTTTTGAAGCATTCATTCAACTCCTTTAATCCACAAACCACTCTTATGTGAATCTTTATCCCCATTTTGTAATTTAGTACACTGACGCACAAGAAAAAGTTAAATAACTTGCCACTTACATGGCAAGCAAGTAGCAGATACAGGATTCAAATCTAAGTGGTCTTATCACTAAGCCTAAGGTGTAATCTCTTTTTCATACTGGGTAGGATCAGCTTATTGACAGTATTCAATATCTCAAAACACAGGTTATAGCTACATGGTGGCAGGTATCTGCATATACATAGGAGGATTTCGTACATCTTCAATCACGGGGTTCATATATAGTTCCTATATTTTGATTTTTTAACTTTTGATTTTATGTTTGGTATCATATACACAACTAGATAACCAGGGCAATTCCAAATACATTTTACATTGTTCATTAAGGTTACTTATGGTTATATCTAGATTTTTCGAAAAATACCACACTACATCTCTTTATCAGAGTAGTAAACTCATGCAAACATTAAAGCTGAGCTAGCCAATATGGCAGCCACTAGCCAAGTGTGACCATTCAAGTTAATTAAAATTAAATAAAGGTAAAATTCCAGTTTCTCACTTACACTGCCACACTTCCATTACTCTATGGCTACATGTGCTACTTTATGGAACCACACGGATCTGGAACATTTCTATCATCATAGCAAAGTTCTACTGGACTGCACTGTATTAAGGCTGTGTCTTTAGAGAACCATTTTCCAAACATGTTTTAAATGATGGTATATTGGGCTTTTGGTTCAAAACACTCTTACCAAAACTAAGACCCCACTGAAATTAAAGTATAGCAGTCCAAAAATACATAACACTTATGACAACAAAGCAAAGGAAAATGAGAGGCACAAACAGCAGAGAAACCTCAAGAAATTTATGAAAGAAACAAAATGTAAGAGATCATGTTGACAGGAGGAAAATGAAAAGAAAACTGCCTCTGCAGGTAGTCTTGGTGGGAACCCTGAAGGCAGGAGCAAGTCATATCATGGGATGCCTCAGGGGGCTCTGGGTGTCTAGTGTGTAAGTGTGACAGAGATGGGGGATGAAAAGTGGAAACTGAAAAGCAAGGGGATTAATTGGAGTTCTGTTTGTGAAACTCACGTACCAGCCAATAATCCTTTCCCCCTCATGCAATAATAGACAACTTGGCATAGTAGCTTGCTCCTTTTTAATGAAATAAATGGATGCTGGGACAACCTATGGGTGGATGACCTTCACAACATGCCATGATACTGTCCTCATTCTGTCACTGAAGCTCACAGTCCAGTAGCCCCTCAGTTGACTTTCCTTGTCTTGTCCCACATGGAGTTCCAAGAATTTCTTCTCTAGGGAAAGACTTGGCAGGAATAAAATTGATTTGCAAAACAGCTCCAGAAGCCTATATTAGCTCCCTAGTCTTTCTTCATTGTATATAAGTGAAAAATTTAGCATCACAATGCATTTCAGAAACACCAAACCATAAAAGACCAAGGTAAATCTGCAGAAAAGCTGATCCCAGAGGAAAGGGATAAAGTAAGAAAAGAACTTTAAAAATTGCAAATGATAGAGAAGTTGAAAATATGCCTAAATAAGAAAAGTCTACCATGAAAAGAAAATCAGAATATAAAAAAGAGTTCCCAAATATTAAAAACATGATTTCTGGAATTAAAAATAAAATTATTGATTAACTGAAGAAGAGAGTCAAAGACATTTCCCAAAATGTAAAACAAAAAGACAAATAGAAAGAAAATATTATTAAATGAAGGAGAAGCTTGAAGACTCTTTAAAATGTCCAATATTCAACTGATAAGAGGAAGGGAAGAAATTATTAAAGAGAGACATTATCTGAATGCTGTAGACATAAATCAGTAGACACGAGAAAACAAGTTGCAGCATATTACATCTCATGAAATTTCAGGAGAAAATGTGTATAAGGAGAGAAAACAAACATAAAACAGGTTAATACAAAGTAATGGGAGTCAAACTGGCCTCAAATTTCTTGTCAACAACAATGGGCACTGGAAGACAATGGAATCATGTTTTTTTTAGGTTCTAAGGAAAATAATTTTTCAACCTAGAATATTATGCCTAATCCAATTATCATTCAAACAAAAGAGAAGGTATTCAAATGCTCTGTAAGTGTACCTCCCATGGATCCTTTTTCAGGAAGTTACAAAGGAATATACTATAAACAAATAAGAACACTTACCAAATGAAAGCATAAACTTGACTAGAAATAGACTCAACCTAGAGAAGTAGGAGAATTCCTATAGAATGAAGAGTAAAGCCTTGAGAGTAACCAGAGCAGGATAGAACAGGAAGGCAGAGGGCTCCAGGGGGTAGACTCCAGAGGGAAGACAAGAGGATTTAAATAGGTTAGATAGAATCATGGAGAGGTTCAAAAATTGAGAATACTCTAAAGTCTCGTGATTAAATGGAGGGGGAAAAAAAGGAAAGGTAATTAGAAATCCAGGAAAAGAAAGTTGTGTGATAAAACACGTATGGTCCAAATATGAAGCAACATTAAAATATAAAATATTAATGAACTAATGGAGTGAGGGGAAAAGTCATCTTTCAGTCCTGAGGCTATAGGGTCTTTTCCTTATGAATGGCTCCGAAATTGCCAATGAGATGCCAACAAGATATAATGCATGCTTGGATTAAAACATTGGATTTTATATTTAATAAAAAATAAATTTAGAATATCAATCATATATTTAGTATGTAACAAAATGCCTAACACAAGGTATGCTTACTAGTGGATAGATAACATACAAAAACAATTAGTTGGTAAACACTGGCAATTCATATATTAGATGACCTTTCATACTACAGTTGACCCCTGAACAACATAGGTTTGAACTGCTCAGTGGATTTTTGCAGTTGCAAGTACCACAGTACTGTGCTATCCTGGGTTGGTTGAATCTGTGGATGCGGAGCCACAGATGCAGAGGAACTGCATATGCGGAGGACCGACTGTAAGTTATAAGCGGATTTTTGACTGTGTGGAGGTCGGTGCCCCAACCCCTGCATTGTTGTTCAATGGTCAACTGTATTTTATTGAATTTTAGGGTTTGCCATAACATTCCTTATATAATTATGTATACTATATATTCCTTATAGTATATATATATATATAGTATAGTACATGTTCCATATATATAATAGTCCCTAATAGTGATAATAATAATAATAACAACATGATGACATGATGTCTTAGTTGGCTCAGGCTGCCTGAGAGACTGTTTAAAAAAAAGAAATTTATTTTCTCAAAATTCTGGAAGCTGGAAGTCTGAGATTAGGTTGCCAACATGGTTGGTTTCTGTGAAGACTCTTCCCTTGAGTCACAGATGGCCACCTTGCCACTGTGTACCAACATGACCTCTTCCCTGTGTGCATGGAGAGAGAGAAGAGCAAGCTCTCTGGTGTCTTTTACAAGGGCACAAATACCATCATGAGTGCCCTACCTTCTGGACCTCATCTAACCCTAATTACTTCTCAAAGTATTCATCTGCACATCCTATAACATTGGGGGTTAAAGATTCAACATGTGATTTTTTTTTTGAATTTTATTTTATGTATTTATTTTTATACAGCAGGTTTTTATTAGTTATCTATTTTATACATATTAGTGTATATATGTCAATCCCAATCTCCCAATTCATCCCATCACCACCCCCACCCCTGCTGTCACTTTACCCCTTGGTGTCCATATGTTTGTTCCCTACATCTGTTGTCTCTATTTCTGCCTTGCAAACCGGTTCATCTGCACCATTTTTCTAGATTCCACATATATGAGTTAATATACGATATTTGTTTTTATCTTTCTGACTTACTTCACTCAATGTGACAGTCTCTAGGTCCATCCACGTCTCTACAAATGATCCAATTTCATTCCTTTTTATGGCTGAGTAATATTCCATTGTATATACGTACCACATCTTCTTTATCTACTTGTCTATCAATGGGCATTTAGGTTGCTTCCATGACCTGGCTATTGTAAATAGTGCTGCAATGAACATTGGGGTGCATGTGGATTTTTGAATTATGGTTTTCTCTAGTTATATGCTCGGTAGAGGGATTGCTGCGTCATATGGTAATTCTATTTTTAGTTTTTTAAGGAACCTCCATACTGTTCTCCATAGTGGTTATATCAATTTACATTCCCATGAACAGTGCAAGAGGGTTCCCTTCTCTCCACACCCTCTCCAGCATTTGTTGTTTGTAGATTTTCTGATGATGCCCATTCTAACTGGTGTGAGGTGATACCACATTGTACTTTTGATATGCATTTCTCTAATAATTAGTGATGTTCAGCACTTTTTAATGTGCTTCTTGGCCATCTGTAGGTTTTCTTTGGAGAAATGTCTATTTAGGTCTTCTGCCCATTTTTGGATTGGGTTGTTTGTTTTTTTAATATTGAGCTGCATGAAATGCTTGTATATTTTGGAGATTAATCTTTGTCCATTAATTCATTTGCAAATATTTTCTCCCAATCTGAGGGTTGTCTTTTCACCTTGTTTATAGTTTCCTTTGCTGTGCAAAAACTTTTAGGTATCATTAGGTTCCATTTTTTTTTTCTCTGTTTTTATTTCCAGTACTCTAGGAGGTGGATCAAAAAAGATCTTGCTGTGATTTATGTCAAAGAGAGTTTTCCCTACGTTTTTCTCTAAGAGTTTTATAGTGTCTGGCCTTATATTTAGGTCTTTAATCAATTTTGAGTTTATTTTTGTGTATGGTGTTAGGGAATGTTCTAAGTTCATCCTTTTACATGTGGCTCTCCAGTTTTCCCAGCACCACTTATTGAAGAGACTGTCTTTTCTCCTTTGTATATCCTTGCCTCCTTTGTCATACATTAGTTGACCATAGGTGCGTGGGTTTATCTCTGGGCTTTCCATCCTGTTCCATTGATCTATATTTCAGTTTTTGTGCCAGTACCATATTGTCTTGATGACTGTAGCTTTGTAATTATTTTGGACTCAGGGAGTCTGATTCCTCCAACTCTGTTTTTTCCCCTCAAGGTTGCTTTGACTATTTGCGGTCTTTTGTGTCTCCATACAAATTTTAAGAGATTTTGTTCTAGTTCTGTAAAAAATGTCATTGGTAATTTGAGAGGGATTTCATTGAATCTGTAGATTGCTTTGGGTAGTATAGTCATTTTCACAATATTGATTCTTCCAATCCAAGAACATGGTATATCTCCCGATCTGTTTTTTTTTTTTTTAACATCTTTATTGGAGTATCATTGCTTTACAATGGTGTGTTAGTCTCTGCTTTATAACAAACTGAATCAGCTATACATAAACATATATCCCCACATCTCCTCCCTCTTGCATCTCCCTCACACCCTCCCTATCCCACCTCTCTAGGGGGACAAAAAGCACCAAACTGATGTCCCTGTGCTATGCAGCTGCTTCCCACTAGCTACTTATTTTACATTTGATAGTGTATATATGTCCATGCCACTCTCTCACTTAGTCCCAGCTTACCCTTACCCCTCCCCATGTCCTCAAGTCCATTCTCTACATCTGAGTCTTTATTCTTGTCCTGCCCCTAGGTTCATAAGGAACAATTTTTTTTTTAGATTCCATATATATGTGTTAGCATATGGTATTTGTTTTTCTCTTTCTGACTTACTTCACTCAGTATGACAGAATCTATGTCCATCCACCTCACTACAAATAACTCATTTTCGTTTCCTTTTATGGCCGAATAATATTCCATTGTATATATGTGCCACATCTTCTTTATCAATTCATCTGTTGATGGACACTTAGGTTGCTTCCATGCCCCGGCTATTGTAAATAGTGCTGCAATGAACATTGGGATACATGACTCTTTTTGAATTATGGTTTTCTCAGGGTATATGCCCAGTTGTGGGATTGCTGGGTTGTATGGTAGTTCTGTTTTTAGTTTCTTAAGGAACCTCCATACTGTTCTCCATAGTGGCTGTACCAATTTACATTCCCATCAACAGTGCAAGAGGGTTTCCTTTTCTCCACACCTCTCCAGCATTTATTGTTTGTAGATTTTTTGATGATGGCCATTCTAACCGGTGTGATGTGATACCTCATTGTAGTTTAGACTTGCATTTCTCTAATGATTAGTGATGTTGAGCATCCTTTCATACGCTTGTTGGCAATCTGTATATCTTCTTTGGAGAATGTCTATTTAGGTCTTCTGCCCATTTTTGGATTGGGTTGTTTGCTTTTTTGATATTGAGCTGCATGAGCTGTTTGTATATTTTGGAGGTTAATCCTTTGTCAGTCACTTCGTTTTCAAATATTTTCTCCCATTCTGAGATTTGTCTTTTCATCTTGTTTATGGTTTCCTTTGCTGTGCAAAGCTTTTAAGTTTCATTAGGTCCTATTTGGTTTTTTTTTGTTTTTACTTCCATTACTCTAGGAGGTGGGTCGAAAAGGATCTTGCTGTGATGTATGTCATACAGTGTTCTGCCTATGTTTTCTTCTAAGAGTTTTATAGTGTCTGGTCTTAAATTTAGGTCTCTAATGCATTTTGAGTTTATTTTTGTGTACAGTGTTGTGGAGTGTTCTAATTTCATTCTTTTACATGTAGCTGTCCAGTTGTCCCAGCATCACTTATTGAAGACCTGTATCTTCTCCATTGTATATTCTTGCCTCCTATATCAAAGATAAGGTGACCATATGTGTGTGGGTTTACCTCTGGGCTTTATATTCTGTTCTACTGATCTATAGTTCTTTTTTTGTGCCAATACCATACTGTCTTGATTACTGTAGCTTCGTAGTATAGTCTGAAGTCCGGGAGCCTGATTCCTCCAGCTCCGTTTTTCTTTCTCAAGATTGCTTTGGCTCTTCGGGGTCTTTTGGGTTTACATAAAAATTGTAAAATGTTTTGTTCTTGTTCTGTGAAAAATGCCATTGGTAGTTTGATAGGGATTTCATTGAATCTGTAGATTGCTTTGGGTAGTATAGTATTTTCACAATATTGAGTCTTCGAATCCAAGAACATGGTATATCTCTCCATCTTTTTGTGTCATCTTTAATTTCTTTCATCAGTGTCTTACAGTTTTCTGCATACAGGTCTTTTGTCTCCTTAGGTAGGTTTATTCCTAGGTATTTTATTCTTTTTGTTGCAATGGTGAAATGGATTGTTTCCTTAATTTCTCTTTCTGATCTTTTGTTGTTAGTGTATAGGAATGGAAGAGATTTCTGTGCATTAATTTTGTATCCTGCAACTTTACCAAATTCATTGATTAGCTCTAGTAGTTTTCTGGTGGCATCTTTAGGATTATCTATGTATAGTGTCATGTCATCTGCAAACAGTGACAGTTTTACTTTTTCTTTTCTGATTTGGATTACTTTTATTTCTTTTCCTTTTCTCATTGCTGTGGCTAGGACTTCCAGAACTATGTTGAATAATGGTGTTGAGAATGGACAACTTTGTCTTTTTTCTGATCTTAGAGGAAATGCTTTCAGTTCTTCACCATTGAGAATGATGTTTGCTGTGGGTTTGCCATACATGGCCTTTATTATGTTCAAGTAGTTTCCTTCTATGCGCACTTTCTGGACAGTTTTTATCATAAATCGGTGTTGAATTTTGCCAGAAGCTTTTCTGCATCTATTGAGATGATCATATGGTTTTTATTCTTCAGTTTGTTAATATGGTGTATCACATTGTTTGATTTGCATATATTGAAGAATCCTTGCATTCCTGCAATAAATCCCACTTGATCATGATGTATGATCCTTTTAATGTATTGTTGGATTCTGTTTGCTGTTATTTTGTTGAGGATGTTTTCATCTATATTCATCAGTGATATTACTCTGTAATTTTCTTTTCTTGTATTATCTTTCTCTGGTTTTGGTGTCAGGGTGATTGTGGCCTCGTAGAATGAATTTGGGAGGGGTCCTCCCTCCGTAATTTTTTTGGAAGAGTTTGAGAAGGCTGGGTGTTAGCTCTTCTCTAAATTTTGAAAGAATTCACCTGTGAATCCATCTGGTCCTGGACTTCTGTTTGTTGGAAGATTTTTAATCACAGTTTCAATTTCATTACTTGTGATTGGTCTGTTCATATTTTCTGTTTCTTCCTGGTTCAGTCTTGGAAGGTTATATCCTTCTAAGAATTTGTCCATTTCTTCCAGGTTGTCCGTTTTATTGGCATAGAGTTGCTTGCAGTAGTCTCTTATGATGCTTTGTATTTCTGTGGTGTCGGTCGTAACTTCTTTTTCTAATTTTATTGATTTGAGTCCTCTCCCTCTTTTTCTTGCTGAGTCTTGTTAAAGGTTTATTAATTTTGTTTATCTTCTCAAAGAACGAGCTTTTAGTTTTATTGATCTCTGCTATTATTTTCTTTGTTTCTATTTCATTTATTTCTGCTCTGATCTTTGTGATTTCTTTCCTTCTAATAACTTTGGGTTTTGCTTGTTCTTCTTTCTGTAGTTCCTTTAGCTGTAAAGTTTGATTGTTTATTTGAGATTTTTCTTGTTTCCTGAGTTAGGATTGTATTGCTATAAACTTCCCTCTTAGAACTGCTTTTGCTGCATCCCATAGGTTTGAATCATCTTGTTTTCATTGTCATTTGTCTCTAGGTATTTTTTGATTTCCTCTTTGATTTCTTCAGTGATCCATTGGTTATTCAGTAATGTATTGTTTAACCTCCATGTGTTTGTGTTTTTTACGTTTTTTAACCTGTAATTTATTTCTAATCTCATAGCGTTGTGGTCAGAAAAGATGCTTGATATGATTTCAATTTTCTTAAATTTACCAAGGCTTGATTTATGACCCAAGATGTGATCTATCATGGAGAATGTTCCATGTGCATTTGAGAAGAAATTGTATTTTGCAGTTTTCAGATGGTACATCCTATAAATATCAATTAAATCTATCTGATCTATTGTGTCATTTAAAACTGTGTTTCCTTATTAATTTTATGTCTGGAAGATCTGTCCATTGGTGTAAGTGAGGTGTTAACGTCCCCCACTATTATTGTGTTACTGCTGATTTCCTCTTTTATAGTTGTTAGCAGTTGCCTTATGTAGTGTGGTGCTCCTATGTTGGGTGCATATATATTTATAATTGTTATAACTTCTTCTTGGATTGATCCCTTAATCATTATGTAGTGTCCTTCCCTGTCTCTTGTAACATTCTTTATTTGAAAGTCTATTTTATATGTTATGAGTATTGCTACTCCAGCTTTGTTTTGATTTCCATTTACATGGAATATCTTTTTCCATCCTCTCATTTTCAGTCTGTATGTGTCCCTAGGTCTGAAGTGGGTCTTTTGTAGACAGCATATATATGTGTCTTGTTTTTGTATCCATTCAGCAAGCCTGTGTCTTTTGGTTGGAGCATTTAATCCATTCACTTTTAAGTAATTATCGATATATGTCCCTATTACCATTTTCTTAATTGTTTTGGGTTTGTTTTTGTAGGTCCTTTTCTTCTCCTGTGTTTCCCACTTAGAGAAGTTCCTTTAGCCTTTGTTGTAGAGCTGGGTTTGTGGTGCTGAATTCTCTTAGCTTTTGCTTGTCTGTAAAGCTTTTGATTTTTCTGTCGAATCGCAATGAGATCCTTGCTGGGTAGAGTAATGCAGGTTGTAGATTCTTCCCTTTCATCACTTTAAATATATCGTGCCACTTCCTTCTGGCTTGTAGAGTTTCTGCTGAGAAATCAGCTGTTAACCTTATGGGAGTTCCCTTGTATTTTGTTTGTCGTTTTTCACTTGTTGCCTTTAATACATTTTCTTTGTCTTTAATTTTTGTCAATTTGATTACTATGTGTCTCAGTGTGTTTCTCCTTGGGTTTATCCTGCCTGGGACCCTCTACACCTCCTGGACTTGGGTGACTATTTCCTTTCCCATGTTAGGGAAGTTGTCAACTACAATCTCTTCAAATATTTTCTTGGGTCCTTTCTCTCTCTCTTCTGCATCTTGGACCCCTATAATATGTATGTTGGTTTGTTTAATGCTGTCCCAGAGGTCTCTTAGGCTGTCTTCATTTCTTTTCATTCTTTTTTCTTTATTCTGTTCTATGGCAGTGATTTCCACCATTCTGTCTTCCAGACCACTTATCCGTTCTTCTGCCTCAGTTATTCTGCTATTGATTCCTTCTAGTGTATTTTTCATTTCAGTTATTGTATTGTTTCTCTCTGTTTGTTTGTTCTTTAATTCTTCTAGGTCTTTTTTTTTTTTTTTTTTTTATTCTTCTAGGCCTTTGTTAAACATTTCTGGCATCTTCTGAATCTTTGCCTCCATTCTTTTTCCAAGGTTTTGGATCACCTTCACTATCATTATTCTCAATTCTTTTTCTGGAAGGTTGCCTATCTCCACTTCGTTTAGTTTTTTTTCTGGAGTTTTATCTTGTTCCTTCATGTGGTACATAGTCCTCTGCCTTTTCATTTTGTCTGTTTTTCTGTAAATGTGGTTTTTGTTCCACAGGCTGCAGGATTGTAGTTCTTCTTGCTTCTGCTGTCTGATCTCTAGTGGATGAGGCTATCTAAGCGGCTTGTGCCAGCTTCCTGATGGAAGGAACTGGTGGTGGGTTCAGCTGGGCGTTGCTCTTGTGGGCAGAGCTCAATAAAACTTTAATCTGCTGGTCTGCTGATGGGTGGGACTGAGTTCCCCCCGTTGGTTGTTCGGTCAGAGATGACCCAGCACTGGAGCCTACAGGCCCTTTGGTGGGGTTAATGGTGGACTCTGGGAGGGCTCACACCAAGGAGTACTTCCCAGTACTTCTGCTGCCAGTGTCCTTGTCCCCACGGTGAGCCACAGCCACCCCCGCCTCTGCAGGAGACCCTCCAACACAAGTAGGTAGGTCTGGTTCAGTCTCCTATGGGGTCAGTGCTCCTTCCCCCTGTGTCCTGATGTACACACTACTTTGTGTGTGCCCTCCAAGAGTAGACTCTCTGTTTCCCCCAGACCTGTCAAAGTCCTGCCATCAAATCACACTAGACTTCAAAGCCTGTTTCTCTGGGAATTCCTCCTCCCATGGTTGGGTAGCCTGACGTGGGGCTCAGAACCTTCACTCCCATGGGTGGACTTCTATGGTATAATTGTTTTTCTGTTTGTGAGTCAACTACCCAGAAGTTATGGGATTTGATTTTATTGTGATTGCACCCTTCCTACCATCTTGTTGTGGCTTCTCCTTTGTCCTTGCATGTGGGGTATCTTTTTTGGTGAGTTCCAGTGTCTTCCTGTCAATGATTGTTCAGCACTTAGTTGTGATTCTGGTGCTCTCGCAAAGGGGAGTGAATGCACATCCTTCTACTCTGCTATCTTGGACCAATCTAGAACATGTGAATTTTTTTTTTTTTAACTTTTTTTTTAATTTTAATTTTTTTTATTTTTTAAAATTTATTTATTTATTTATTTATGGCTGTGTTGGGTCTTCATTTCTGTGCTAGGGCTTTCTCTAGTTGTGGCAAGCAGGGGCCACTCTTCATCACGGTGCACGGGCCTCTCACTATCGCAGCCTCTCTTGTTGTGGAGCACAGGCTCCAGACGCGCAGGCTCAGTAATTGTGGCTCACTGGCCCAGTTGGTCTGTGGCATGTGGGATCTTCCTGGACCAGGGCTCGAACCCGTGTCCCCTGCCTTGGCAGGTAGACTCTCAACCACTGCGCCACCAGGGAAGCCCGAACATGTGAATTTTTAAGGACACAAACATTCAGTCTATACCACATGGGTTTAACATTTCCATGTACCTATAATTTTAGAAGAAAAATATTTCTAACATTATTTTGAAAAATGGGAATATTTAAAAAGCAGTATTCCATGAAACACAGTTTGGAAGATGGTGATTTAGCATAAAACTTTCAAACAATCAGAATTATAAACTCTCTTGTGAATCTTTTTTTATTATTCTTGTCAGGTCTGCTCTTGATCTCCATTGCTGAATTTATAAATATATACAATGTTCTGTATCTATCTGCTTAAGTTTCCAAAACCTGATTTCACTATAACCTTGGGCTATCTTTGAGTGTTAAATTGGAGAACCAGTGTTATTTTCATAATTCTGTTAGAAAATGGTTTTTATTGGGAGACTTTTTTTTTTTTTTTAATTTATTTTATTTTATTTATTTATTTATTTTTGGCTGTGTTGGGTCTTCGTTTCTGTGCGAGGGCTTCCTCTAGTTGTGGCAAGCGGGGGCCACTCTTCATCGCGGTGCGCAGGCCTCTCATTATCGCGGCCTCTCTTGTTGCGGAGAACAGGCTCCAGACACGCAGGCTCAGTAGTTGTGGCTCATGGGCCCAGTTGCTCCGCGGCATGTGGGATCTTCCCAGACCAGGGCTCGAACCTGTGTGCCCTGCATTGGCAGGCAGATTCTCAACCACTGCGCCACCAGGGAAGCCCTATTGGGAGACTTTTGAAAATAATAGTTAAAATACAAAGTATAAAAAAAGTTGGAAACCAATTTAAGGAAATGTTAATCTACTATTTAAAACTATATTTTGAGAAACCAATATATTTTGAAGCATGATTAGAGGTTTAGCATGATTAGAAGCATGATTAGAGGTGTAGCATATAATTTTCATATTACATTTTTATATATTTCAATGGGCAAAATACGTTTAATTATAGAACACTATTACTTAAAATAATTACTGAAGTTATATCTTTATATTAAGGAATGTTTTTGAAATAGACTTGTTCATCACCTGTTGTACTGAAAGTGCTTGCTACTTGTATGTTCTTTTATGTTATCCAAATTGTAGAGGAATAATTATATTAAATGCTAAATAATATCTTGTTAATAAAAAAATTACTTAGCAAGAGTATTTAATTTTGAGGATAAATACATTTTAACTGCATGTCAATTTGCTATCTATTGATAATTTTATTTCATCATTAAATTGTTTTAAGTGTTAACCTTTTTTGGCCAAAGAAGCCATCACTATAATTCCAGATTTAACCCTTGGGTGTATTTCTGTGTTAAAATTTCCAAGCAAGATACGAATGTATGAGGTCAGGCTCCCTTTGACTGGGATGCTTTAGCCTCAAAACTCAAGCCTTTATTAAGTTGCCTTTTCCATACAATGGTTGTCTTTCTCTTTCTAGGTGATGATGCCAGGGAGGCAGTTAAACATGGTTTGGATGGGATCTTGGTGTCAAATCATGGGGGTCGACAGCTTGATGGGGTGCCAGCCACTGTGAGTTTTGGCAAATGCCTCAACTGGAATTCTCCTTTCTATTCCACTTTTGGCTATCTCTATGACTGCCTTTCATTGTGTGTATATTTTTGTGTGAACACTCAAGGTAAAATATGTATGAGTATAGGTAAGAACTCAGATTTTAAGTTTAGTGGCAAGTAACTACCTAAATTAGATAATTATTCAGTCTATTTAGTTGTAAACTTATAAAAGCCTGTGTTAAATATGCAGTCATTTGTGGGCAGGGATTATTCCTGTATTCATAAATATACCAATAGGTATATTATAAATTGGAGTATGAAAGAAAAGATTATGCCATGAGTTTCCTGAAGGTGGGGGTTGAAGAACTGCAGAGGGAGGGCAGGTGGGGAAAGGAAGTAGAAATCCTGTGGTCCAGGTAAGGAAATGTCTGCTGCAAACAAGCTACTCTGTTGGATCTGTGAACTACCTTGGCTGCATATTGGAATCACCTGGGAAACTGTAAAGACTCCTACTTCCTAAGCTGCACCCTAGATCCATCCATTAGAATCTTGCAGGACCAGGGGAGGCAGAGGCACTAGTATTTTTGACAGCTACCCAGGAGATCCAATGTGAATCTATGTTTTGTATACACTGTACACACTGTGCTAGGCAAATCAGAGTCCAGAATCCAGATATAAAAGTAAACTAAACTGGCTGGAATGATGTGCGATGAAGTCAAAAATGTAAAGGAGAGCAATTAGCTCCAAAAAGGCAAAGAGCCAAGGAACCCAACCAGCGGTAGATTTTAAGATCAAGGATTGGTGGGCCCAGAAATGGATCAAAAGTCATGGAGGCAGACACATATCTAGGGGTGGATTTCATGGATCCGTGATCTAGAGTGGAGGCCAGGAGCTTTAGGTGGAGTGGACATGCTGTCCACTTGTGGGAACATGACCAAGATTCTTTTAGATGAGGCAATGGCATTGCAGTTGCCTTTCACCTCTGCTCTGTTCCCATGTGGACCCCTGTTTTTACGAGTGTGAATCTAAAAGTGGAATGGGAAAGAGTGAGATGTGTTTGGGGAATACCAAGGAATCCATTTCGTTTGCATTACCTGGTGGGAGTCGGGAGTCCTGGGAAATACATGTGCTCGGAAAGGTCTGGGATGAGATCCTTTAATATTATGAGTCATTGAATATGCAATAGCAAAGCCCTGAGTTAGCAGCAATGAGTATCACAAATTAGACTGTGGCATTACAGGGGGCAAGAAGATCAATGAGGTGGCCCACATAATTATGAGAGCCAAGGAAAGAGAGAAGGGCCTGACCTGTTATGGAGCAGAAGGACTCAATAACCCCTCCAAATTTCAGCTTTTTCATCTTTTAAAGTTTAAAAATCAATTAGATTACTTCTTTGGTGCCTTTAAACTTTAGTGTTCTATAATCTCAATTATCGTAGGCAAAATAAGCTAGCATCATGTAACAAAATTTAAATAAATATGTATCTACAAAATAATGTGGATGGACTTCCTAGGCCATCATTTCTGAGCTGGATCATCATATGCATTTTCCCCTTTTGTCAGAACCATTTAGTCATAGTTAATAGGGGATGGCTTTAATTGGGATGAATATTTGAATTTATTCAAATAATTTAGTAAAGTAGTAGTGGATTACTGTTGCATTAAACTAGCAGGCTGATTTAGCTAAAGCCATGGATGCTGTGTAGGTTAGGGCAGATTTAATGATGACAGGGGACTATTGGGTATACGCATTTGCACTCAGACTTTTTCATGAAGCACTAATGGGCTAATGATAGGAATGAATCAAGTCTTTGCATGCAGTCAATAATTAAAATTAAAATTAAAACAACTTCATAAAATTGAAAGTTGTCAGCTCTTTCCAATTCAGCATTACTTATAAAAACCCATCTTTTTAGGTGATATTAAACATTGCCTGCAGTGGAGAGTGAAGAGCTCCTTCGGGCAGGGAGAAGTTGGTCACAGTTCAAGGCTTTTCCACTGATTTATGACTCTCTTTTGTATGAAGATGTAGACTTAGTGTGCAGGCCAAATTCAGTTTGTTTTCTAAAAATAAAATTTAAATCTACTGAAATCAAATCTAACTAGATTTTAAGGGGGAAAATATCTAAATGGTGTGATTTATTTCCTTCTGGCTGAGGGGGTATGGAAACTTATCTAAAAGGGCTTTGTGAGTTGTGGTCTCAGAGACTGTTTTAAGAAAAACAATTATCTTCCTCTTCTCATGATGTGTGCATGAGATGAGATGCTTGCTTGAGTTTTGCCTCCTACTTTAGAGCAAATTTAAGGTGCATGACAATGAGAGGAATGTGAAATAGGATTGAGGTTATAGTGAAGGTGTTTTTCTCTCAGTGTGGTGGTTTTGAGGCGTGTGGCAAAAGGCCTGGAGGATGCTGTGGTGTAGAACTTTTCAGTAGATGCACAGAAGGACTTGCTGTCCTGTACATTCTGTGACATCATAAGTCAGAGTCAAAGAGGCAACATGATTTCACTGGCAGGGCATTGAAATGAACCCAGAGTTTTGGGTTCAAGTCCTTGGCTTGCCTCCTCTGAGGGGTGAGAGCTGAGTGAGCAAGTTGCTCAAACTTTTCAGCCTTAGCCTCTTCATAATGTTGTGTTGGTTGCAAAAATAAAACATCTGGATTATATGATTTCTACATTTCTATAAATCACAGAGTTTCTTTGTATGGAGAAATACTTATCACTAAGAGTCCTAGAACAGGAGTTTGACTTAGATCCATCTTAATGCAATGCTATCAAGAACCACTGCCAGACCCCTGCTACAGCAAAGAGTTTAAAAATAAGTTCATGTTAAGATCCTTACCCTGAAGGTAATAATGTGGCCAAGACTTGTCTTGGAGTAATTAGAGAATGATATGGCAGAATCAAATCGATTTCCAAAATCCACAGTACTGGAACATCTCAAACTGGGGTCTAAAGACAGATTCTCTGGAGTCTGAACCCTAGGAGAATTTTTTTTTCATTTTTTCATCTTTGTTTTGATGCTAACTGGACCCAAACTACCTTAAACTTAAATATATGACATTCTTTTCTAGTGAAAATTCTCAACTGTAAAACCTTTTCAGAAAATAAACTTTGGGTTGTTAAATCAGTGTTTCTAAAATTGAGTCCTTGGGCATATTCTATGAGATCTTTCATTTTTCCTTCTGAAAGGGATTCATGAAATTCTACCTTTGAGAAACACTTGATATATCAGTTAGCTTTTGCTGTGTAACAAACCACTCTGAAATTTACTGGCTAAAATCCAACAGCCATTTATTCATGTCACAACTTTGTGTGTTGGCAATTTGAGCTGATATCTACTGGGAGGTTTTTCTGGTCCTGGCTGGGCTCACTCATATGCGTATGTGGTCAATTGCTGGGTCTACTAGGGCAGACTAGTGTAGGATGACATCAGCAAGGATGACTCTGCATCGTCTCACATCTAGCACATTAGGTGGCCTGGTTTCCTAGAGAGCAAGTGGAAATATGCAAAACCTCTTGAGCGCTAGGCTTAGAACAGGCACACTGTCACTTCTCTCTTGTTCTATTAGTGAAAGCAGGTCACAAGCCTAGTTCAGATTCAAGGGGTGAGGAAACAGACTCTTCTGGCCCCATTTCTCCCTCTTGATGGGAGAAGCAGAAATGTCACATTGCAAGGAAATGGAGATAGGGAAGGAAATAGTTGTAGCCATTTTTACAGTTGCAAACAATCGCCAGACCTATATGGACCGGTGATTTTCTAAACGTGTTTAGTAGAACTCACACCCCCACCCCCAGCCAGGGCTGCCTGGTGAAGCGTGATGGGTAGAGAGTCAGAGGAGGACTCGTGGGCAGTGGCCTGGAATCTGTCTCCTTCACTGTTAACTAAAGCACCTCTGGCTTTATCTGCTTTTGTTTGTGCTCAACTGCTTTGGTTTGGAAATCAAGAGTATAGGACTGGATGTTATAAGAAGGTAGAAAGATGGAAGCCCTCTGTGAGTGGAAGTTTTGTGGGACAGGGAGGACCTGGAAGTGTGTACCTTGAGCAGGAACAGGAAAGAGGGGGGTTCTTTGGGAGTCAGATCCCTGTGGGATTCATTTTGGATTCCTTAAACTGCCTGGCATAGTGCCTGGAATCTGCCAGGTAATCAATAAAGTGTTTGATAAATCAATGAATGGGATATATATATATATATATAGCTGATTCACTTCATTATAAAGCAGAAAATAATACACCATTGTAAAGCAATTATACTCCAATAAAGATGTTAAAAAAAAATCAATGAATGGATGGATGAGTGAGTAGTAGTACATTGGAATCTTACCGTATTTTCCTGTAGATTAACTGTGCTGGAGATAAGCCTGAAATTAGTTGTCTAAAGAACCTTTAAGGAAAGAAAAGCTGAAATGAATCATCTCTTAGATGTGTAGCAAGCTGAAAAAAAAAGGAAACAGAACAGTCTTAAAATAGTGGATTTGTCTACTACATTTACTTATTTAATCTGCTCTGATCAGAATTATTCTGCATAATATATACACAGTAAAACTACAGCTCCAGAAAGAAGAAAGGGAGGATAGAAATGCTCAGCTATGGATAGAACATCCTTGTCCAAGGACACAAGAAACACCAATCTGGACTTCATTTTATAACCCAGGATTCACATTTTAAGTATCTTTATTAGTTTATTTTTTAGGCCAGTTTGGGCATTGGAAATATCCTAAACAGACTTGATTTGCGTGACTGTGAAAATGTGTATTGAACCCAAGCTAGCTAATATTTTTCTTTGGTTTTGGTTTCAAATGGGGAAATATGCTTAATTATAGCTTGCATCATCACTTGGAAATTGTAGCATTTACATGTTGATGTAACTTGCCTGACTAAAAAGAGGACTATGTATAGGTAAAGGGACATATGTAAATGGATCCAAAGCATGTTTGGCCAGGCAGAAAAGCCAAAAGGAAAAGGGGAAAATCACACTACCTGCCAAACGTTTTAGGGGCCCTGCTCCAACTGTTGCCTTCACTTCCTCCAAATCTGTAGTCAGGTTTGGTCTTCAACCTTTTACACAAAACTCTCTTTAAGTTGAGCCTCTAAAATTTTAGGGGAGAAGTGGGAAAGCTTTTGAGTGATTTCAGCACAATTATTTCTAGAAAAACTGCACTTGAATGTATGGACTTAATTTTATATTTAAATACTTGGGGATGAAAGTGGATAATTTCTACAGATTTTGATCTACAGGTCACCTTGAGGATTGTTTCCACCCTCAAGTGCAAAGATTCACATCAAAGTAGCCAATTGTATCATTACTAGCTATTAAAAATATTGGCTATTAGCCAACTTAATGAGCTAGAAAACAAGATTCCAAACTCAGTGATTTAAATCAACAGAGTCTTTATTCCCATGAATCTTTGTGTCAACTGGGGGTCTGCTGATCTAGATTTGGTACTGGTTAGATGGCTGTGCTCCAAGTTTCAGGTCCAGCTGGGCTTGGATGGGACAGCTCTGCTTGCTGAATATTTTCTCTGGGTCTCAGCTAAAGGAGAAGCACTGCCTGGGGGATTCTCCTCTCATGCAAGGTGCAGGAGAAAATTGAAATGCATGAGGTCTCTTAAGGCCTATGCCCAGAAACGGCACTCTGCCACCTCTGATCAAGTGTCATTGGCCAGAGTAGGTTGCAAGGCCAAGGCCACTGTCGAGGAGTGGCAAGTGCACTCTGTTTCTTTTAGTAGGAAAAACTGCCAAGTGGCCTTGGAAAAAGTGGGTTCAGAGTGGTGTGAAGAATTAAGAACAATAGTGCAATCTACCAGATTGACCTCAATGAGGATCTTATATTCTCTAGTGCTGATATAAGCCTATCATCAATTGCCAATCAAGATGAGGATCTTCAAGGTTCATGTGGTCATTTTCCTTAAAAGCAAGAAAAATGTTTTCAGGGAGAGTTCTCTAATGTATAGCTGGATGTTTGCTACATTATTATATATATTTGCTATATTATTGTACATATTCCCGTATTTTGGATGGGAAAATCAGAGACTAAGATTTTCTGTGACTGGTGGTGTCTGCATTTTTATATACCATTGCTTCTACCACAATCTGAGTATGAATTTTAACAACTGATTTTTCAATGAGTAAATAATGTTCAGAATAATTTATATGAGCAAGATAATTCATTTATATTTATGTGTTTAATGAAAAAACAGCTCTGTATCTTTATGATCATTACGTGCTTTTAAATTGTGTTTATATATTTTTTGGATCATGATATTTGAACTTGAATACCAGGAATAGAATAAAACCCTTGGACTTTGATAGAAAAATAAGTCACTCAGTTCCAAATTTAGTAGGTTTTTTGTTACTAGCATTTGCACCTCTTTTATTTTAGGAGGGAATAGTTTTACTGTTGATTCTAAACCTAGCCTCTTTCACTCTAAGCCCTAGTCAGATGGTTGGTTGCCTGAGGAAGTTGAATTGGAGAACAATTCAGCATGCATAGTATCACTTTACTGACCTTTTCTCTACACAGATTGATGTTCTGCCAGAAATTGTGGAGGCTGTGGAAGGGAAGGTGGAAGTCTTCCTGGATGGGGGTGTACGGAAGGGGACCGACGTTCTGAAAGCTCTGGCCCTGGGAGCCAAGGCTGTGTTTGTGGGGAGACCGATCATTTGGGGCTTGGCTTCACAGGTAAGGGGAGGACAAAGCAATAAATATATAAAACAGGATGACTCAACTGTGAAATAAATCTGTGAAACCATTCAGACTGACTTACTCAAAAGATCTGTGTCTTCTATTTGCTTAGGGAGAGAAAGGCGTTCAGGATGTCCTTGAGATACTGAAGGAAGAATTCTGGTTGGCCATGGCTCTGAGTGGTAAGACTTGGTGCTCTCATTTACAACTTCTTTTCTTCTGGGTGTCTTTAGGCCAGGCTCCTTGGTGGAGAGAAGTGAATTTGAAGGGGAAGAGGATGGAATCATTTGGAGTGTAATTCAATTTAACGTTGGCTGCATACTCACAGCTCTAGTGCAGAGTGCCCTCTGGACGGAGAAACTCCACAGTGTGTGCTGTCTGTAGTGGTCACTTAGCATTTGACAGTCTTCTCAGGGATATTTTGGTGAGTCTTATTTGTACCTTAAGGGTGAACACTACATCGAACACTTCCTCCTCTCTTAACACATGAATGAGAAATCTAACTGGCTAGTCAACAGCTCCATCTGGATGTCTAAGGGGCATCTCAAAGTCTACCAGTCCAAAACTAAACTGCCAACTTTCCCCATTAAACCTGCTCTAACTGCCAACTCTCCAGTCTCAGTTCATGTTAATACTATTGTCTCAGTTGCTCAGATAAAAAATCTTAAGTCACTCTTGACTCCTTTTCTCTCTCATACCCTCACATTCACAGAGGTGCTTTCTGTAAAAGAGACCTACTCACCACCTCCTCTGCCACCAGCCTGTCTGGAGCCTTCATGATCTTTCTTCATCTTGGATATTGTGATGGTCTTCCTGTGTAACCTTCCCATCGTTGTTTCTCTTTCCTAGGGAATTTTGGGTCAGCCTGTCTATCGTTGCTTCCATCCCTGTCCCAGTCTATTCTGATCACAGCATCAGGACCATTTTTTTAAACATGAACTCAGGTCATATCACTCTTCTGATCAGAACCCTCCAATGGCTCTCAATTTATTCAGAGTAAATGCTGAAGTCTTTACGACGGT
This sequence comes from Balaenoptera acutorostrata, assembly GCF_949987535.1. Taxonomy (NCBI): domain Eukaryota; kingdom Metazoa; phylum Chordata; class Mammalia; order Artiodactyla; family Balaenopteridae; genus Balaenoptera; species Balaenoptera acutorostrata. Next base: position 54,334,112 of record NC_080078.1, read on the forward strand.
CTACGAGGTCTTATGTGGTTGACCTCTGTCACCTCTCTGACTTCAGCTCCTCCCACTCTCACTCTTGCTTATTCCACCCAGGCCACATTTGCCTCCTTGATTATCCTTGACCATGTCAGACATATTTCAGCCTTAGGGTTTTGGCCTTGGCCACACCTCCTACCTGGACGCTCTTTCCCCAGATATCTACATGGCTAACTCCCCCATGTCCTTCAAGTCACACTTACATCCTACTTTCTCACAGAGTCCCATCCAGACCACCATATTTAAAATGGCAATTTGTCCTCCACCCACTCAACTTCCAGTTTTTATCCCTGTTACTATTTCATTATTTTTCCATAACACCTAACACCTTCTATAGATAATCTATCACATAATTTATTTTTTAATTACACGTATTATGTATTTTCTGTTTCCTCTCTGGAAGTAAGAACCCTGAGGCAGGGATCTTTGTTATCTTTACTGCAGTATCCCCAGTGTCTAGAGCAGTGCATAGCACATAAATAATAAGTATTTGCTGAAGGAATGAACAAGTAAACAATCACTATTATTCCTAGTGACTGGATTTGACTCAGAATGGACCTCTAGATACAAAGAATCACCTTGAGTCAATTATCTCCTCCCCCATTTTTGAAAATAATGAGGGCTTCCTTTTCTGTGATTCGTATCCCTCAGATTGTCCCCACAGATAGAATTCTGGAGATCAGTGGTCTACACACTCCTGAGCTGAGGCTGTGTGGATACAGCATCAGTGAGAAGAACGCCATTCTCTGAATCCTCACTCTGCATTTTACTTTGCTACAGACATATCCTAAAAGAGAGCTTTCAGTCACTGACTCTCTATTAAATGTGGCAGAAAAGAATATACTCTTTGTGTTAATAAAAATATGTGCCAGTCATTTTGTGTTAAGGACTGTTTAGGTAATAAAAATGGTCTCATGCCACATAAGATTTGGCAAGCCTACCTTGAATCATAAACCTTACATTTGTCAAGTTTTACATTCCTTGGGAAAACGATTACCTGCCTGATTATTATTGCATTCATTTCATATTAAATGTATGCGTTATTTTTTTCAGGGTGCCAGAATGTGAAAGTCATCGACAAGACATTGGTGAGGAAAAATCTTTTGGCCGTTTCCAAGATCTGACAGTGCACAATATTTTCCCATCTGTATTATTTTTTTTTTGGCGTGTATTACTTGACAAAGAGACACTGTGCAGAGGGTGACCACAGTCTGTAATTCCCCACTTCGATACAAAGGGTGTCGTTCTTCTCCAACAAAATAGAAATCCCTTGCTATTTTAAGTTCATTGCTTTTGACTTTTCAATGAGTGTCCTAGGAACCTTTTAGAAAGAAATGGACTTGCATCCTGGAAATATATTAACTGTTAAAAAGAAAACATTGAAAATGGATTTAGACAACGTCATCCCCTGGCAGCCTCACATGCTACAAAACAAAAGATATCCTTGGGTGAAATTGGAGGTAGCTAGTGCAGAGGTAAAAAGATAATGATCTCCCTGTTTATTAACCTGCATTGTGTGTGGATATCCCTAAAACCGTGTTCTTAAAATCTAAGCGCAGGTTCAGAAGGCTGGATGTGCCTGGAGAAACAGGAGATTTGAATTCACAACACTAAGGAGATAGCATTTGAGAGAATTTGGATAAGTTGGTGGTAATTTGTGATTTTTCTAGATACTTTTTAACACCCTGGGCTATTCTACTTCTTTGAATGTAGATTTCCATTCACATCCTTAGTATCAGAATATATATGAGTATTTTATGATATAGATTGCTTCTTATTCAGAGAGAAATAAAGCATTTTTTGAAAAGAAGATATCTGGTCAATTTGTAACTGTGGAATTCAACCATTTTAATCTCTGAACCCGAACTACCTCTCTGTTCCCTGTGAATACCCATTCATTCTCTTATACCTCCTAGTTCCTCTTCTTTACTCGTTTGCTTCTTTCCACTCACAGTCACGTGCCGGGCCAGCTACATGCTTTGTGAGGGCCATGCCAAGTGAAGATGTGGGCCCCCTGTTCAAAAAAGCAGGAAAAAGGCCTTTTCCTTTCTTTCAAGGTTTTTCTCTTAACCTGTCAAGGTCTCTTTTCTTTGCTATTTAATGCCATGTTTCCTTGGGGATGGGGATCCTCACGGGTGCCTGAACACCACCCTGTGATCTGTCCCAACTCCTCTGTGCCCAGGACCCTGCTGGGGGTGGATGGCGGCACTGCCACTGGGCCGGTGGTTCAGCCAGCAGCCAAGGACTCATTCAGGAAACGTGGGGAGGTGGTGGCAGGGTGGTTGGGTGGGGAGTGGGTGGGATAATGTGTGATTCTAGACTCCCAGGCCCCAGCACGTGTTCCATGGTCCCGTCATCCTTTACTTATAAAACGCAAACTCAAAGATAAGGTTATTAAGAATTTCAAGCCAACAACAGAACATTAAACTTATGCTTGAGACCTCCTTTGGAGCCTGGAGTCCTGTGTGACTGTATTGGCGGACTGTCCAGGAAGCCCTTGTCATGTGACTTTTACATTTATTCTCCAGCCAGGTATTTGACAGATTATAGGTAAACTTGGTAACCAAAGTGAGTCTGAAATTGTCTTTTCACCATCTCTCTGGTTGTTCATTTAGTGTGAAGTACTGAATGAAACAATTGAGAGAATCACTGCCTTGAAATATGACCATGATATTATGTCTTCTTGTTTTATTATACTGTTTGATTATTCTCAGATCTCTCTCTTTGTCTCTCTCTCTGTGTCTGTCGCTTTCTCCTTTCTTCCCTCCTTCTCTCTTTTCCTTTAAATGCTAAGATATTTGTAAATACTATGATGGACACAAACATATATCTTTCTTTTTGAAATTATATCTAGGTCTGATAAAGAAGAACCATTTAGCAACTTCCCTGGTGGTCCAGTGGTTAAGATTCCATGTTTTCACTGCAGGGGCCACGGGTTCAATCCCTGGTTGGGGAACTAAGATTCCACATGCTGCATGGAACTGTCAAAAAAATAAAATAAAATAAAAATTTAAAAAATAAATAAAAAAATAAAAGTTAAAAAAAGAATCATTTGATCTGATAAAAAGAAATTAAATTTTTCTCCAAATACTAAGAAAGAATATGACTGTCATATCATGTAATTGTTTTGTACTTTTCCAATTAATATTGATCAGTTAATAGGTCTATAATAAGCACTTCTTTGATCCCACCAACTGATTCAGAAGTGCCTTTGCTGTTTGCAAAGAATGTCCACTTTGGCTACATTATAGTTTGTGGCTGCTAAAAACTTGATAGCTTTCTCAGCAAATGGAGATCTTCACATGGCATTTTAAGTGAGTCTTATGAGAATGGTGATGAATGGTCTTAATTTGTGAATTTCTAGACTATTTTATGACCCCCAGATCCACACTACCTCCTTGAACGTAGATATCCATTTTTTCTTCAGAGTCATAATACAACTGAATGCTTCATGATGTGTGTTGTTTCCATAATCAGGAAGATATAAAGCTGTTTTTACATTGTTTTGAGAGTGTCTCCAGTCCAGTTGTAACAACGTTAAAACCAAATCTGTCTGATGTCTGAGACAAAAAAGGGGGCATGTTTGTTGCACATCCATTGCTGGGGATTTTCTCACTTGAACATGAAAGAAGTTCTTTGAGGAAGACAACTGATTTTTCTGTTCCTGAGTTCCTTAAAATATGTTGAGGGAGGGGATAATAGAGAACAGATTGTTTAATATAGGCCAAGTCTGCTTTTCTTGTGTGTTTAATGTATATGGTGCCCTAAAGAAGTGCTTCTCAAACTGGAGAGTGTATTATAATCAGCTGGAGGGCTTGTTAAAACAGATTGCTGGGGCCACACTCATAGATTCTGATTCAGCAGGTCTGGGGTGTGGCCTGGGAATCTGCATTTTGAACATGCTCCCAGGTGAGGCTGATACCGCTCTTGTAGGCACACACTTTGAGAACCACCGGTCTCATCTAGAGCAAGAAACATCAATTCCGATTTGCCAAGCAGATCATGTAATGAGCCAGCTGTTGCATATGGATGACACCCCACCTAAAAAGGCCACCTTTTCTTCAGCCAATTGATTCTTCTTGTTGAAATTTATTTCTTATAGAGGCACAAAGTACTTACAGTGTTGTGTGTTAAGTGCTCAAATTTGTCAGAGGTGTAAACATTTTACGCATACATTCATGTGACCATCAGCACCCAGATCAAGATGTGGAACTTTTCCATCATCCCCAAATGACCCCCTCTACAAGAAGTAAACTTATCTTAACTTCCATCGCCATTGGTTAGTTCTGGCTGTTCTTGAACTTCATATGTGGGATCATACAGTATGTACTATTGTTTTTGTTTTGTATGTGAGGTCCATTCATGTTGTTGAGTATATCAGTAATTAGTTCTGTTTATCCAATGCATGAACATGCCACAATTTATTGATTCATTCTCCTATTGTTACATGTTTGGGTTGTTTGCAGTTTTTTCTGCTGGAAGCTCATTCCCACTGATTTTAGCAAAAATGCAAGTTCAGTGTTATTTTCTGATTTTTCAAGAAAAGCTAGATATCAACATTGTTATGTGAAGATTTTAAGGCTGGCAAATATTTAACAATCTAAACATGGAGCGGGTCATGTTAAACATGGGCATGGCCCATGTCTGGTGCATGAGGCATGGGTTCTCAATTCTTGTAACATCTTGGCCTCACAGATCTTTCCCTCATGGCTAAAATCACTCTATGCCCCTACACAGAATCATGCCTGAGATATGTAGCAGTAATGGGTGCCTGCTAACAGAATTAATCAGAATCTCTTTTGTTTAAGCTTGCTTATATTCTGCTATGTGGAAGAACGTGGGTGCGAAATAAACTTCCTTGTCTCCACCACGCTTGGGGAGCCCAGAATCCCAGGCCTGTAGGAATAAATCAAGTAGTATGGATGCTTCTTAGCCTGCAGTTTGCAAACTGCATCTGTGTCATTGCTGTGTTATTCATTCGTTTATCTTGCCAAAACATTAACATTTGTGAAACAGCTTTAGAGGGCTGTGGTGGATTAGTATAGCATGAAAGGAAGTGGTGGCTTGTTCTCAAATAAGGAGAAAAGATCTTTCATTGTAAAATCCATAATTTATTTATTGTCTGATGAACTGTATTGCGTATCCATTGCATAGCAACAAAATAAAGTTTGTCTGTTTAGGAAAGACTGAAGATTTCTTATAACATAAAGGTAGAGGATGCTTTCTGAACTCATATTTGCTTCAATGTGTGCTCTGTCACATGCCAGTTATAGAAGAACATCAGGATGAGAGTTTATTTTAGGTAATACAAATGTTAACACAAATGACAGAAGGGTATTATTATATGTTTGTGTGATGGGAAATCTTATCTATTTAAAAAGATGTAATTTCCTGTCCTTATCCAAATCTAACTTGAGCAATCAGTATCTTCTTTCCTCACTAATAGTTGTTTGGGGGAAATAAGAAAGTTTATTTTTATCCAATTATCTGTTTGTTTTTCTACTGATATTTTCCTGAATATCATTTTAGATAATGAGCATAGGTTCAACTGAAAATTTTCCAGGATCTTCTGAAAACCAAGAATTGTGTTATCCTGAATAATGTCAATACAAGGGCTGGAATTCGAGTGAGCAATAAATTTGATTTTGTTTGTTCATTGATTCAGCCTCATTGGGGAAAAGACTCTGGCTCTGTTTCCTACCTGTGTCCTCTGGTTAGATCATCTATCTTTAAATCTGATTTGTTTTCCATTATAGTCAAACTCCTGAGTCTAACAATATGGGGATCTTCTTATTGATGGAGTAGTTTATAGCAATATACTTTTCATTATATATTAAAGCTTTATTACCAACTTCACTAAATGAAGTTGAAAGCCAACCCACCCCAAAGCACTGGGTTAGGATCCTGAAGATCTGAGTAACTAGCCATGTCAAACATTATTTTACCTTAGCACCCTCAGATTCTCAGCTGTGAAATGAGAACACAGCATGGTGAAATATGTGAGAATGTATTGTGAATTATAAGTTGAGATTCAAAGTCTTATTCATAATAATTATTATCAGGAGAGATAGGTTCAAATACGTATTTTGTTTTTATATTACTTATATCAAAAATTTGAGTTTTTGTGAAAATGTTAAGTATTTCAAGCAACTCAACAGAGTAAAAAAAAAATCACATATTTTACCACATAGAGATAATTGTCATTTATATTAGATGAATACCATTTCAGACATTGCTATATATATATAATAAATAGCAGCTGGATACATAGATAGAAATGGTTTTGCTGAAATAGAACTACACAATAAATGTTACATTTAAGTAAAATATTCAATTTAGTGTTACTTGAATTTAGTAGAAGGGAAAGAGAAATTGAAGGAATTCTTAAAATTAAGGTAAATGATCGTCCAAAAAGAAATATAGCATATAAGTTCTTGTTCATTACATTTTGAAAGTTAATTAAAACTTAAGAGGTTGGAGTAATTTGTTATTTCTGGCATATACATATTTCAATTTCAGACAGTATCAATTAACTCATCACTTATAAAAAATGAAGAAATTAGCCTCTTACAACTAGTCTCTTTTCTTTTTTCTCCCTTTCTCTCCCAATTTTCTTAACATAACATTTGTCTACTATTAAAGTATAAAGCATCCTCCTCTGTAACAATAATTTCCAAAATTATTTAATATTAGTTTTCAGTGAAATAGGTTTAGTACTTACAATAGTCTTCAGAGCTTCTCTATTCCATGGTTCTTAACTTTGGTTTCATTGGTAAGTTATATTTTCAAAATTAACTGTATTCCTTGAGTTTCTGCGTGTTTGAAAATTGGCCTGATGCTTTTATATTTGAATGGTAGCTGAGATGAGTATAATACTTTGGGGTCACACTTGCATTTGGCAGACATTTTGCATTGCCATCTGGCATCTGGCAAAATCCAGACTGGCGTGCTTTCCTCCCCTTGCTAGCACCACCCACCAAAAAAAAAAAAACAAAAACAAATACAAAAACCTGATGCCTGAAAAATGATTTGTTTCTCTCTGAATTTCAACACCTTCAGCTGAGGTAATGCTAAATGTCCCATGACTCACAATTTAAAAACAGGACTATGCTTAACACATTGCTTTAATTTTAATTTAAATATGAAAAATGTCCCAAATTAACTAGCATATGTCTCATATGAATTATTATATATTATTAACATTGTCCTCTATTTTCTACGTTAGCCTTACTAACAATGTTATAACAATAGTAACATCAGTGGTTATTATAAATTTTGGGACATTTGTTCTGTTAAAACAAACATTTAAAGATTCTTATTATCTAGACCAGCACTACCCCATGAATGTTTTGTGATGATGAAAATGTTGTATTTCTGTGTCATCTGATATAGTAGCCACTACTTACATATGGCTATTGGGCACTTGAAATATGCCCAGTATTGAATGCTTCACTTCATTTAATTCTAATTATTCTAAATTTAAGTACTTGCATGTGGCCACTTGGTATAGTCCTGGGTAACCCAGATGTAGACATGCAGAACAGTCTTAGGCCAAGAAGAAACTTTATTTAATAGACTCAAGACCAACCTTGCTACATGGTTACCCTGGGCAAGTGACATAAAGTCTTTTCAATGTAGTCCAATTTAAAGAATAAAATGTTATAGCAGCTCTTATCTGTATTGTAGGCACTTTAATTACAGTAGTAAATGTAATAATGTTTGCAATTATTTGGAAGAAAAATACTATATTGATCTAAAGCAGCTTTGGTTTTTGTTTGTGTTTCTTGTTAATCTTTTCATTTATGGTTTACTAGGAAGATCCCAGAAATTTTGTCTGAAGTCTTGAGTTCATGGCTCAGACTAGCCATGGACTGAACACAACATCGTGAGAAAATAATCTTGAACATAAATTTTCATCCTTTAGGTGGAATAGTCATATCACTATTCAGTAGTATGTACTAATGAATAGTGATGCTCTTTTAAACTAAGAAATGATGCATGAATAAGCTATTATATAAATACTTGTAATAAAAATATTTGGCACGTAGTGTAATGAATGACATCTTGGAAATCTGAAAAGAATAAGCAAAGTTTGTTAGACAAAGTGAAATAATGTCCTTTTGAGTAGATAAAATCCTGTATCCTAAATAGCCAACTGGCACCAATAAGGAGCCTTTCTCTAAGGAACTTTGGCATGTCTTTGATCCAGGAGCACAGATTTCTTTACCAAATGAACACGTAGCATTGCCCAAGTCAAGAACACAGTTTTGGTTGAGATTTTCCTTTATTGTTGATACCATGTTATCTGGTTTTAATATTAACGAACACACCTCTCAGATTTTTAAAAAGTTTCTGAATAATAGTAGACAATAGTTTTGCCCTAAGTCAAGAATATATTTTTCGTTTGAATATTAGTTGTTATAACCATGCTATCTAGTTGAAATATTAATGAGCAATATGACTCTAATTTTTTGGAGAATTTATGAATAACAGTAATTTAATATAATATGTGTTATGACATGAACATTTCTGTCTTAAGTAGTGATTTTTAAAAAAGAATCCACTAAAAAGTAGTCAGAAAGAAACTCTTTTAAACAATTCTTCAATAAACTAACTGAATAAAGTTAAAATTCACTGTTTCCAACACTCCCAATCATATAGCTATGAAAAAAAATGCAACAATGAAACAAACCAACAAAAATATTTGAAGATTGAGACTTTAGTAAACTGTTAATCTACCCAAAAAAAGAAAAAAATTAATTTATGCAACTGTTAAATATTCATGATTATGGGCATGGAAGTGTATATGAAAGGCAGAATCCATAAATTTGAAAATGCAATCATGGGATCAACTGGTGGTTTTGTCTACAAAACTGCATAAACAATTTGCCTACTTTCCACTAACTTGACCAGATGCTTTGTTGTCATGTAAACACAATCTAAATGAAATCCACAGATTTCCCCCCAAACCTTATTTTAGCTAAATGCTTCTTGGCTAATCTTATTCCAGGTCTGTTAACAATTTATCCAGATGATTTGATTGGCTTTCAACTATTTTGCCATTTCTTGCCCATCCTTTATTGGGCAGGCAAATGATGGAGAAAATGATGCAAGGGCAAGCAAATAAACATAGAAAGAAAGGTCTTTGGAAAGCAAGATACTCCCCACAGTTGTTGGATCTTTCTCAGGAAGGGAGTGGTTAAGAGGGCACAGGAGGTTAGTGCCCAAACTGCCTCCCCATCTGAGATGCCTCCTCCCAGGAGTTCAAGAAAGAAAAGCTCTTCCCCCTCTACTAAATACCCTCCCTGTTAACACTTGTATTTCCAAAGTTCTTCAAAGGCTTCAGGTAAGTTTAAAAAAAGTTAATTTGAGAAGATATATGATGACAATTAAAAATGTTCATCTGTAATAACTTTTATAAAAATTTCCATTTTTGTTGCTTATCCAAAACCTCCTGATGATGAAGGTTCATGTGGTCCTCCAAATTTTTTACCTTTCCCAATAGAAGGAAATGAGAGATGATAGATAAGACTCACATCTTGCAAGGATCCATCTTTTCCTATCCATTTCAGTTTATTTCATGGACTGCTGACCTTTTGGAGTTTTTGCCACTCATTCAGAAACAAAACATAAATTAGGTATTCTAAGTATTCCAATCCGGTGTAAGAGCCAAGGTGATTTCTTAGTCTAGATTCATTTTAGCTTTGCTTCCACCAAACGAAAGGTTAATAATGAAACTGAGAAATATCAGACCCTGTTGGAAAATGCTCATAATCAGCCCTTGTCTGCACTACTGAAGCAGCTCAGTAATGAACAATTACATTTGTCACCAGCTATCACATAGTAACACATCGGTTACTAAAACAATACACTGGTCTTTAAAAATTCTACCAGTTTCATGTGGAGAGTGCAAAGGAATAGGGGAGTGACACTTTTGTGGACATAGCCTCTAATTTCCTAGAGGATGCCTCAAAGCCATTAGATATTTCTCTGTGCATTGAGGTCATGCCAAGATGGATATTGGAGAAAGGTATGCCATCCAGATCTTTGGGCTCTGGACAGAGACCTCTTTCTGTCATGGCACACTGCTTCCTGCACTGCTGTTTGGTGCTTTGAATATCTCAGAGAGGGCAGAGTTCTATTATCACCAGCTGTAATGTTTATCAGTCCTTTAGTATGTTAAGAGAAATGTAGTGTCAAGAACAACAGAAAGCCTCCCTCAACTGTGTTCCATCTACTCATGTAGCATTGCTTCCAGCTCTGGCCATTCTGAGTACACTCATGGGAGAGCACACAACACGGTAAAGATGTCTGGAAATCCAGTCATGCTCCTAGAATGTACCACAGTCTTAAAGTTGACAAGTGATGACTTTTACTTTCTTACAAGCTGTTAAGTAAATATATGGGTAAACTTACATCATCTTGTCCTAAGAACAAAACAAACACCATTAAGGACAAATTATGAGGGCAGAGAGCTAGAAGCTGGATTGTCATGTCCATGAAGGCAAAGAATCTCTCCTGTTTTTTGCTGTATTACCAGCACCTTACATGAAAAATTGTAGTGATTCAATAAATATTTGTTAAATTAGTTGATGAAAATTTGTCAGGGATATTATAGAAAATTTTAAGAATCAACTCTAACATTCTATGCTTGGCATCAAAATATAGCAAATACTTAAAGCATTCCATTAAAAAAAAATTGAATCACAATATCTGATGGAAAATTCTAAGAACACTGATTTTTAAAATTTTTATTTATTTTTTAATTTTTTAACATCTTTATTGGAGTATCATTGCTTTACAATGGTGTGTTAATTTCTGCTTTACAACAAAGTGAATCAGCTATACATATACATATACCCCCATATCTCTTCCCTCTTGCTTTTCCCTCCCACCCTACCTATCCCACCTCTCTAGGTGGTCACAAAGCACCGAGCTGATCTCCCTGTGCTATGTGGCTGCTTCCCACTAGCTATCTATTTTACATTTGGTAGTATATATAAGTCCATGTCATTCATCCTTTGTCAGTTGCTTCATTTGCAAATATTTTCTCCCATTCTGAGGGTTGTCTTGTTTATGGTTTCCTTTGCTGTGCAAAAGCTTTTAAGTTTCATTAGGTCCCTTTTGTTTATTTTTGTTTTTATTTCTATTTATCTTGGAGGTGGATCAAAAAGGATCTTGCTGTGATGTATGTCATAGATTGTTCTGTCTATGTTTTCCTCTAAGAATTTTATAGTGTCTGGCCTTACATTTAGGTTTTTAATACATTTTGAGTTTATTTTTGTGTATGGTGTCAAGGAGTGTTCTAATTTCATACTTTTACATGTTCCTGTCCAATTTTCCCAGCTCCACTTATTGAAGAGGCTGTCTTTTCTCCATTGTATATTCTTGCCTCCTTTATCGAAGATAAAGTGACCATATATGTGTGGGTTTATCTCTGGGCTTCCTATCCTGTTCCATTGATCTATATTACTGTTTTTGGGCCAGTATCATACTGTCTTGATTACTGTAGCTTTGTAGTATAGTCTGAAGTCCAGGAGCCTGATTCCTCCAGCTCTGTTTTTATTTCTCAAGATTGCTTTGACAATTCAGGGTCTTTTGAGAACACTGATTTTACACATGAGTATTTTATGATCATAAATTGCTATTGTGAAATGGTTTGATTTTCAAAACAGAAATGAAAAGGGGAATTATTAAAGTATTAAGAAGTATAATTTTCTCATGGATAGATTTTGTCATATAAAAATTTCTTTTTTGTGAGTTACAAAGTTTATTTTAATATGATTAATTATAGAAACTATAAAATAGGCCTTGGTTATCAATATTTTTTAATTTTTATTTTATATTGCAGTATAGTTGATTAACAATTTTGTGTTCATTTCAGGTGTACAGCAAAGTGATTCGATTATACATATACATGTATTTATTCTTTTTTGAATTCTTTTTTCATTTGGGTTATTACAGAATATTGAGCAGAGTTCCCTGTGCTATACAGTAGGTCATTACTGGTTATCTATTTTAAACATAGCTGAGGAGGAACCAAGATGGTGGAGTAGAAGGATGTGCTCTCACTCCCTCTTGTGAGAACACCAGAATCACAACTAGCTGCTGGACAATCATTGACAGGAAGACACTGAAACCCACCAAAAAAGATACCCCACATCCAAAGACAAAGGAGAAGCCACAATGAGATGGTTGGAGGGGCAAAATCACAGTAAAATCAAATCCCATAACTGGTGGGTGGATGACTCACAGACTGGTGAACACATACCACAGAAGTCCACCCACTGGAGTGAAGGTTCTGAGCCCCAAGTCAGGCTTCCCAACCTGGGGGTCCGGCAACGGGAGGAGGAATTCCTAGAGAATCAGATTTTGAAGCCTAGTGGGAATTGATGGCAGGACTTCAACAGGACTGGGAGAAACAGAGACTCCAATCTTGGAGGACACACACAAAGTAGTGTGCGCATTGGGACCCAGGGGAAGGAGCAGTGACCCCAGGGGAGACTGAACCAGACCTACCTGCTGTTTTTGGAGGGTCTCCTGCTGAGGCGGGGGTGGGGGGCTATGGCTCACTGTGGGGACAAGGACACTGGCAGCGGAATTTCTGGGAAGTACTCCTTGGTGTGAGCCATCCCAGAGTCTGTTGTTAGCCCAATCAAAGAGCCCAGGTAGGCTCCAGTGTTAGGTTGCCTCAGGCTAAACAACCAACAGGGAGGGAACCCAGCCCCACTCATCAACAGTCAAGTGGATTAAAGTTTAACTGAGCTCTGCCCACCAGACCACCAGTCAGCTCTACCCACCACCAGTCCCTCCCATCAAGCCTCTTAGATAGCCTCATCCACTAGAGGGCAGACAGCAGAAGAAAGAAGAACTACAATCCTGCAGCCTGTGGAACAAAAACCACATTCACAGAAAGATAGACAAGATGAAAAGGCAGAGGGCTATATACCAGATGAAGGAAAAAGATAAAACCCCAGAAAAACAACTAAATGAAGAGGAGATAGGCAACCTTCCAGAAAAAGAATTCAGAATAATGATAGTGAAGATGATCCAGGACCTCGGAAAAAGAATGGAGGCAAAGATCGAGAACATGCAAGAAATGTTTAACAAAGACCTAGAAGAATTAAAGAACAAACAAACAGAGATGAATAATACAATAACTGAAATGAAAACTACACGAGAAGGAATCAATAGCAGAATAACTGAGGCAGAAGAATGGATAAGTGACCTGGAAGATAGAATGGTGGAATTCACTGCTGCAGAACAGACTAAAAAAACAAGAATGAAAACAATTGAAGACAGCCTAAGAGACCTCTGGGACAACATTAAATGCAACAACATTTACATTATAGGGGTCCAAGCAGGAGAAGAGAGAGAGAAAGTACCCGAGAAAATATTTGAAGAGATTATAGTCAAAAACTTCCCTAACATGGTAAAGGAAATAGCCACCCAAGTCCAGGAAGCACAGCAAGTTCCAGGCAGGATAAACCCAAGGAGAAACATGTTGAGACACATAGTAATCAAATTGGCAAAAATTAAGGACAAAGAAAAATTATTGAAAGCAGCAAGGGAAAAATGACAAATAACATACGAGGGAACTCCCATAAGGTTAAGAGCTGATTTCTCAGCAGAAACTCTACAAGCCAGAAGGGAGTGGCATGATATACTTAAAGTGATGAAAGGGAAGAACCTACAACAAATATTACTCTACCCGGCAAGGATCTCATTCAGATTTGATGGGGAAATCAAAAGGTTTACAGGCAAGCAAAAGCTAAGAGAATTCAGCACCACCAAACCAGCTCTACAACAAATGCTAAAGGAATTTCTCTAAGTGGGAAACACAAGAGAAGAAAACGAGCTACAAAAACAAACCCAAAACAATTAAGAAAATGGTCATAGGAACATACATATCGATAATTACCTTAAACGTGAATGGATTAAATGCTCCAACCAAAAGACACAGGCTTGCTGAATGGATACAAAAACAAGACACATATATATGCTGTCTACAAGAGACCCACTTCAAACCTAGGGACACATACAGACTGAAAGTGAGGGGATGGAAAAAGATATTCCATGCAAATGGAAATCGAAAGAAAGCTGGAGTAGCTATACTCATGTCAGGTAAAATAGACTTTAAAATAAAGAATGTTACAAGAGACAAGGAAGGACACTACATAATGATTAAGGGATCAATCCAAGAAGAAGATATAACAATTATAAATATATATGCACCTAACATAGGAGCACCTTAATACATAAGGCAACTGTTAACAGCTATAAAAAAGGAAATCGACAGTAACACAATAATAGTGGGGGACTTTAACACTGCACTTACACCAATGGACAGATCATCTAAAATGAAAATAAATAAGGAAACAGAAGCTTTAAATGGCACAATAGATCAGATAGATTTAATTGATATTTATAGGACATTCCATCCAAAAACAGCAGATTATACTTTCTTCTCAAGTGTGCATGGAACATTCTCCAGGATAGATCACATCTTGGTTCACAAAACGAGCCTCAGTAAATTTAAGAAAATTGAAATCATATCAAGCATCTTTTCTGACCACAATGCTATGAGATTAGAAATGAATTACAGGGAAAAAAAAGTGAAAAATACAAACACACGGAGGTTAAGCAATACGTTAGTAAATAACCAAGAGATCACTGAAGAAATCAAAGAGGAAATCAGAAAGTACCTAGAGACAAATGGCAATGAAAACAAGATGATCCAAAACCTATGGGATGCAGCAAAAGCAGTTCTAAGAGGGAAGTTTATAGCTATATAAGCCTACATCAAGAAACAAGAAAAATTTCAAGTTAACAATTTAACCTTACACCTAAAAGAACTAGAGAAAGAAGAACAAACAAAACCCAAAGTTAGCAGAAAGAAAGAAATAATAAAGATCAGAGCAGGAATAAATGAAACAGAAACAAAGAAAACAATAGCAAAGATCAATAAAACTAAAAGCTGGTTCTTTGAGAAGATAAACAAAATTGATAAAACATTAGCCAGACTCATCAAGAAAAAGAGGGAGAGGACTCAAATCAATAAAATTAGAAATGAGAAAGGAGAAGTTACAACAGACACCACAGAAATACAAAGCATCCTAAGAGACTACTACAAGCAACTCTATGCCAATAAAATGGACAACCTGGAAGAAATGGACAAATTCTTAGAAAAGTTTAACCTTCCAAGACTGAACCAGGAAGAAACAGAAAATATGAACAGACCAATCACAAGTAATGAAATTGAAACTGTGATTAAAAATCTTCCAACAAACAGAAGTCCAGGATAGATAGCTTCACAGGTGAATTCTATCAAACATTTAGAGAAGAGCTATCACCCATCCTTCCCAAACTCTTCCAAAAAATTGCAGAGGAAGTAAGACTCCCAAACTCATTCTATGAGGCCACCATCACCCTGATACCAAAACCAGACAAAGATACTACAAAAAAAGAAAATTACAGACCACTATCACTGATGAATATAGATGCAAAAATCTTCAACAAAATACTAACAAATAGAGTCCAACAACACATTAAAAGAATCATACACCACGATCAAGTGGGATTTATCCCAGGGATGCAAGGATTCTTCAATATATGCAAATCAATCAACGTGATACACCATATTAACAAATTGAAGAATAAAAACCATATGATCATCTCAATAGATGCAGAAAAAGCTTTTGACAAAATTCAACACCCATTTATGATAAAAGGTCTCCAGAAAGTGGGCATAGAGGGAACCTACCTCAACATAATAAAGGCCATATACGACAAACCCACAGAAAACATCATTCTCAATGGTGAAAAACTGAAAGCATTTCCTCTAAGATCAGGAGCGAGACAAGGATGTCCACTCTCACCACTATTATTCAACATAGTTTTGGAAGTCCTAGCCATGGCAATCAGAGAAAAAAAGAAATAAAAGGAATCCAAATTGGAAAAGAAGAAGTAAAACTGTCCCTGTTTGCAGATGACATGATACTATACATAGAGAATCCTAAGAATGACACCAGAAAACTACTAAGGCTAATCAATGAATTTGGTAAAGTTGCAGGATACAAAATTAATGCACAGAAATCTCTTGCATTCCTATACACTAATGATGAAAAATCTGAAAGAGAATGTATGGAAACACTCCCATTTACCACTGCAAAAAAAAGAATAAAATACCTAGGAATAAACCTACCTAAGGAGACAAAAGACCTGTATGCAGAAAATTATAAGACACTGATGAAAGAAATTAAAGAGGATACCAATGGATGGAGAGATATACCATGTTCTTGGAGTGGAAGAATGAATACTGTGAAAATGACTATACTACCAAAAGCAATCTACAGATTCAATGCAATCCCTATCAAATTACCAATGGCATTTTTTATGGAACTAGAACAAATCATCTTAAAATTTGTATGGAGAGACAAAAGACCCCGAATAGCCAAAGCAGTTTTGAGGGACGAAAATGGAGCTGGAGGAATGAGACTCCCTGACTTCAGACTATACTACAAAGCTACAGTAATCAAGACAATATGGTACTGGCACAAAGACAGAAACATAGATCAATGGAACAGGATAGAAAGCCCAGAGATAAACACACATTCCTATGGTCAACTAATCTATGACAAAGGAGGCAAGGATATACAATGGAGAAAAGACAGTCTGTTCAATAAGTGGTGCTGGGAAAACTGGACAGCTACATGGAAAAGAATGAAATTAGAGCACTCCCTAACACCATATACAAAAATAAACTCAAAATGGATTCAAGACCTAAATGTAAGACCGGACACTATAAAACTCTTAGAGGAAAACATAGAAAGAAAACTCTCTGACATCAATCACAGCAAGATATTTTTTGATCCACCTCCTAGAGTAATGGAAATAAAAACAAAAATAAACAAATGGGACGTAATGAAACTTCAAAGCTTTTGCACAGCAAAGGAAGCCATAAACAAGACGAAAAGACAACCCTCAGAATAGGAGAAAATATTTACAAACAAATCAACGGACAAAGGATTAATCTCCAAAATATATACACAGCTCATGCAGCTCAATATTAAAGAAACAAACAACCTAATCCAAAAATGGGCAGAAGACCTAAATAGACATTTCTCCAAAGAAGACATACAGATGGGCAAGAAGCCCATGAAAAGATGCTCAACATCACTAATTATTAGAGAAATGTAAATCAAAACTACAATGAAGTATCACCTCACACCAGTTAGAATGGGCATCATCAGAAAATCTAAAAACAACAAATGCTGGAGAGAGTGTGGAGAAAAGGGAACCCTCTTACACTTTTGGTGGGAATGTAAATTGATACAGCCACTATGGAGAACAATATGGAGGTTCCTTAAAAAACTAAAAATAGAATTACCATATGATCCAGCAATCCCACTACTGGGCATATACCCAGGGAAAACCATAATTCAAAAAGACACATGCACCCCAATGTTCATTGCAGCACTATTGACAATAGCGAGGTCATGGAAGCAACTTAAATGCCCATCGACAGACGAATGGATAAAGAAGAAGTGGTACATATATACAATAGAATATTACTCAGCCATAAAAATGACTGAAATTGAGTCATTTGTAGAGATGTGGATGGATCTAGAGACTGTCATACTGAGTGAAGTAAGTCAGAAAGAGAAAAACAAATATCGTATATTAACGCATGTAGGTGGAACCTAGAAAAATGGTACAGATGAACTGGTTTGCAGGGCAGAAGTTGAGACACAGATGTAGAGAACAAACGTATGGACACCAACGGGGGAAAACTGCCATGGGGTGGGGATGGTGGTGTGCTGAATTGGGCGATTGGG
The DNA here is from genome assembly GCF_949987535.1 of Balaenoptera acutorostrata. Classification (NCBI taxonomy): domain Eukaryota; kingdom Metazoa; phylum Chordata; class Mammalia; order Artiodactyla; family Balaenopteridae; genus Balaenoptera; species Balaenoptera acutorostrata. The sequence continues at coordinate 54,351,973 of NC_080078.1, forward strand.
ATTGACATGTATACACTGATGTGTATAAAATTGATGACTAATAAGAACCTGCAGTATAAACAAACAAAGAAACAAACAAACAAAAAAACAACTAATACTAAACTTTCATTGGGTTATTTGTATGGAAATATGTTAATATAAATGTTTCAGAGATTACATGGAATTTCTAAAAAATAAATAAATAAAAAATAAAAAGATCCTAAAATAAATAAATAAATAAATAAATAATATAACTGTGTTTACTTGTCAATCCCAAACTCCCAGTCTATCCCTCCCCCAACCCTTCCCCTTGTAACCATAAGTTTGTTCTCTAAGAATGTGAGTCTGTTTTTGTTTTGTAAGTTCATTTGTATCTTTTTTTTTTTTTAGATTCAGCATATAAGTGATATCGTACGATATTTGTCTTTGTCTGACTTACTTCACTTAGTATGATAATCTCCAGGTCCATCCATGTTGCTGCAAATGGCATTATTTCATTCCTTTTAATGGCTGAGTAATATTCCATGGTATATATGTACCACATCTTCTTTATCCATTCATCTGTCGATGGACATTTAGGTTGCTTCCATGTCTTGGCTATTTGTAAACAGCGTTGTTTCTTTGATTATGTTTTTGTAGCAAATAACTACCAAGTTGAGTAAGAGAAATTGTTGAAATGTCACCAAGTAATAGAATTTTAGAGTTGCTTGGAATAATTTAGACCATGTGGCCAAATCACATGTGTACTATGGGCAAGCCCTATGATCCACTCCCTGCATAATCAGTCTTGGCCACACAAGTTGGGTGTTGTGGGTATGCCACATCTCAATTACACAATAGTTTATCCCTAAAAATGGTAATTAATATTTCTTTAGCCTTTTTGAGAAAATTAATTTTTGCTTAAGTGTCCTAAACAATGTCCCATTGAGATTTTATAGCTCATGAAGCTTTGTTGGAAAGAAACACAATTTGAATTAAGTCAAGCAATAGGAGGGGTTTTTAAGTATCTCACTAAATCACAGGAAGCATTGAACCGCCAAGCCTCAGGAAGAATATGAATGCAGTTGGGACTTAGGAAACTTGGTTCCAGGGATTTAAAAGTTCCAAGGACTTGTTTTGCTTTTTTCTCCCTTTGGTTCTCCCAGAATGTTGGCTTTACTACTTTCTCACTGCAGATGGGCAACTTCATCTTGGTAGGTCACATGGCTACCGGCAGCCCCTTGGATTCACATCCCCTGGCTCTGCCACCAAGAATTCATGTTCCAGCTCCAGTTCAAGATTATCGGAAAACAGAATGCTAACTTGTGCACCCCTTGATCAACTGAACACAGTCAGGGAGAAAAGGTACAATATGAATATGGGGCTACTGTGAATCCTAAATATGGTAGTGTGGAAAAGAGGGAAGGGAAAGAGTGCTGCTGCTTCCAGAGTAAGAAATTTTCAGGAATTTTGGCGGCTAACAAAACAATAGGTGTTCCCTGTAGAAACAACAAATGCATTTGTTGTTGTTGTTGTTACTATAAGTATACCCCATACATTTGGGACATACTTATCCTAAAAAAAAAATGTGTTCTTTATCTGATGTTCAAATTTAACTTGGCATTCTATATTTGTTTTGTATGTGTGTGTGCTATTTTGTGGGCCTCCTTACAAATTAACTAATGTTTTCTGGAGATATTTTTACTAAAAAAGAAACTTAGGAAACGTATGAGTTCTTTGACCTTAATCTTATAACACCTGAAGGGTACAGCATCGCTTGGCAACTGGGAAATTTGAAACTGGCCAGGGAATTGCCTTGAATCCCACTGTGAGTTGTGTCTTACTTTCTTTGCTTGACCACACATCAGTGATCCAGAAACATACTGTCAGTTTCAGACCACAGAATGTTTGATGGAAGTTTAACATGTTATTCCAAGGCTAGTGTGTTCATTCTTGCAAATTTAACTTCTTGATTGCTTTATTATTTAAGTGCATAAATTAATCATAATAATTTAAAGTTGTCTTGTGGTTTGATAAGACACATCTGCTTATTAATGTATCTCAAATCTTATATTAAAGAAATCTACTTACCTTTGTTAAATCAGGTATTTTCCATAAATACTTCGTGTATGTCTACAATTAATATAATATGGAACTAAAGTTCTATGGAATGCAATGTAAGAAATGCTAAAAATCCAACTTTTTCATCTTTAGTTTAGGAAACAGACCGAGAAGGTTATGACTTACCCAAGTCCAGTCAACTAATAGTGGCAGACCTGGAGATAATTGATAAAGTTTTAATAACAAAATAAATCAAACTTTAATGGTAAGAAATTAAAAAAAAAACTTGTTTAATGCAAATTCTTGTCAGAATACTCCTCATCCATTTAAATAGCATCTGTAGACTTCAGGTAATTATTACTTCAAAAAAGTATGAGCTTTGAAGTGGTGCAATTTTATTTTCCATATTGCATACTGAAGGAACTTTATGAAGCAAAAGAGGTACAGTGGTTCATCACGATCACCCAAGAGTAAAAGGAATTCACCACAGAGGAGCTGGAAATCAGCGGGCATCATGAAGCCCTTCAGCCAAACCAATGTGTTGAAGTTGCTGTTCCTCCAAGGTGCTCTTCTCTAACATCCGTGGACACTGAGCCCATGGAAGTAGTCTGATGCCCCTTTGTACATTAATTATCTCTATCCTACTATTAGGAGCTGAGGGTACTTCAGTGTAGAGAACCAACAGTTGGCTATCCAGTATCCACCAAGTAATCTCTCAGAAACAAGAGAAATCAGCAATCTAATCTTATTTTTCTTGGGATAGTACTCATCCTACATACAGACAGGTGCACAGTTGTTTAAGGGATATGCTCTAGAAATCATTAAAACCATCAACGGAAAGAAAGAAGGAAGATGACATCTCCCAAAGCAACTTCAATAGGATGTAGGTTGAGTAAGGTATACCAGTGATAATTTGGTATAGCAGCCAAATAAAGTGACAATAAATCTCCTAATAGGAAAACAAATCATTATCCAGAGAACAAAAGTGGAAACTGAAGCTAAAAGTAGAGAGAAGCAACCAGAAGTCACCATGTATAGGGTGATTATATGCTCCTGTTTGCCCACAGCAGTCCCAGTTTTATATTCATTCTCCCAGTGTAAATGCCCCCATTTACTCCCAAATTATCCCAATTTGCAATATAAATTACATGGGCCACTCTGATGAAATAATATGGACTGATGAAGGCACTTTGATGTGCCTTGACTAACTTGAAATTGTCTTGTACTGTTGAAAATTCTAAGTATGTACTTAAACAGATGAGGTATTGGTGGGGAAAATGCAGTGTTCCTGGAGAGGCCAGGGAGAAGAAAGCAAAGCTAGAACTCAGGAAGCAGCCTTTAACATGTAAATAGTCCTTTAAAACCAAAGAAAAATAATCGAGCAAATATGTTTGGTTGCTTGTGCCCAAGATCAAAATATAGAGTCACTTGTACACAAGATTTTACAGGCTATTGTTGTATAAGGGTATTTTCTTCTGTGATAAGACAAGAGTAACAAGTTTCTAATTGGAATTCTTTCTGACATTGCAATCCAATGTGCTTTGAAAAAGAGTTTCATAGAGAGGGATCAACATCTAATTGTCCCTTCTGCTACTTCAGACTGCTCAGTACTGGGAAGGGATGAGAGGGAGAAGAAATGCTTTTTTGCCTGCTCTCACTCATCTGGCCTCCCAAATGTCTCTGCTCATGTATGACAATCCATCGTTCCTGTCTACTGTCTAGTTTTTCCTGCAGAAGGTCATTGCCTTTGATTCTCTCCAATAGCTCTTCATCAGGTCTAATTCTGGTGAGGGCTGAAGCCAGGGAGAATACAGTTGTGCACTTGCCTCTGGCTCCCATTCTAGTCCTGGCAAGGCTGGACTCCAGGATGAAGATGGAGATGGGAATCCAGTCATGAATATCTGTTCCAGTCAGATTTCTTGCCAGGCGGGGATCTGGTCCTTATTGGAACACCTGAGTTCCTGCTCTTCTATCTTCCATCTCTATGGTTTTGTGGTTTAGACAATTATTTCCATTGTCAAGAATGTCATCTTATCCTAGATGGCTGAACCTGGAAACCTACAGAACAGTGATGGTAGGAAATTTTGATCTGCAATTGTTATTTAACATTCAGAAATACAGTACATTCCCAAGTAGATTCTTCCAAGTATGGCTCTTGGAGTAATACTTCTTAAAAATGATCCTCATGTCCTAGAATTACCCAGCTAACTCATACATGTAGGGAACATTTCTACAGAGACAAGGACAGACCAAATGTTGGGTTTTTAATAAAACACTCTAGTAAGCAAAATCAAAAAGATAATATTGAACATCAACATCATTTATCCTATACCTATAAAAAACATGTTTTACTTATGTTTATTAGCCATTGGGGATTGATTCATCAATTGGCTCTTTGCTATCGCACAGTCTCTTGTTCCCATTTACAACTCTCTTTCTACTTAGGTTTTTTTTGAGTGAGAGGCCCTGGAAAATTAAAAAAAAAAAAATCCAGATTCTAAAGGGCTGATTTGTGGGAAATCTGGATTACAAGAAGATCAGCTCCATTCTGGGCTGTATGACAGGCACAGGTTTTATATTTTTATGTCTCAACATCAAGGACCTATTTGAAGTTGTCTTATTCAAGTGTTTTCCAACATCTCTCTCCAACACCTGCCCAGGTGACTAACAAAGCAACAGAAACAGATCAAAGCTGTGATTATTTTCCCTGTTCGTCACACAATAAATGTCTCAGCTACCTGTCTGGCATTTAATATAAAAAGAAAACTTGCAACCATCATAACCATTGATATATGCCACCAATATTTTGAGCTATTAACACATTTGCCTGTTATGTCAAGGCATCTGAAAGTTTAAAACTTGGCAAAGTAGTGTTTTTCTTTTTCTTCTTCTATAATCCCATGGTAAATATTAAGCAGACAGCATTTCTGCTTTGAGCATTAAAGAAAAAAAAAAAAAAAGACTGAATTTGAAAAGCCTACTAGTACACTTTGGGGATTTCGGAAAGTGTCCTTTGGCTGGAAGCTGAGTGGAGAAGCTGCCATTCTGTAGATGGGACAAGAGGGAAGCCACATGGCCTCATTCATAACTTCACAGCTACTGCAAATATCAGCTGATGAATATTTATGTTATCCCTGGCTTAGACCCGAAAGACAAACAGGGGAAAAAAAAACGAAAGTTAGGAAAAGGTCGTCTGAACTCTGTGGGATTTTTTACCAGCACTTTCCATGCACGAGCAGTAGCCCTGAATGAAGTCATTCTGTTCAGGGGCCCGGCACAGGAAAACAGAGTCTGTTCATTAGCGCCCCGCACTTTGTTTGAACCTTGTCCATTCATAGGCTCCTGAAAGGGAAACGCTTTTCCTTAAATCAAACACACAGGATATAGAGCTACCTTATTATTCTTTTTTATTTATTTATTTTTTGGGGGTAAATTATTGCAAATTGCTCCTCATCGTATAGTAACTTCAATGGTTCAAAGAAAGAGCAGGTCAGAGACCAAGAGCTTTTAAACACAAAAACAGACAGTGCCAGGCCAGGTTAATATTTTATTGAGTTACAGTTTCAGAAAAATATCTGTAAGTATACATAAATGATAGAATTACGTAACTCTACTAATATCCTAGTAGAGAAAATTATTTTCTTACAATGTGCTAGAGGTTTTAGTTTTATTTCAGAAAAAATGCCCCTTGAGCCCCATTAAATAATAAATAATCAAATTAATCAATTGGAGTTGATTATTTAAATTCCGTCTCTCTCCTTTTAACTGTTTCTTTGCCCATCAGAGCCACCTTTATCCTCTGCTGCCATTTCTGCCATCTTTACCACTTTCAAGTTGACCACAGTTGTGGAAACAAGAAAAGGAAACTCACCAAGATGAGATAAGCTTTCCACCTGCTCATAATTCTATTATCAATTTTAATTAAGGAGAAGAAGCTCAAACATTTGGCTGAAGTCAAATTTGTGACTGCCTTGTGGATTTCAACAACAGATACATCCTGTGATTTTCTCACACTCACAGAAAGGCAGGTGACTTCAGTGGGGATATCCAGAAGTGATTCACTGAGATGAGGATGGGGTACAAATGATTTATGAAGGAAGTGCTTCTAGGAGACATGGGGAAGTGACAGAGGGAAGACAAGATACAGAAGGGAAGATGCCAAGTAAGGGAAATTTTAGCCTCAGCTGTATCTTGCAAGGAGCTCTGGAACATAATTGTACCTGAATGTCTGTCCCAACTTGAGACAAGGGAATTGGGCTTTCATACTCCTGCATTAGTCAGAATATTAACTAAGGACTGCCCGCTAGTGGTGATGGGGTGTTTTGGGTGACCAACCATTTCAGCTTGCCTGGGACTGTCCTGCTTTTAGCACTGAAAATCCCACATCTTGGGAAACACTTCAGTATCCAGCAAACTGGGCTGGTTGGAAACCGCTGGAAGATGAAAATTCCCAGGTACTTCTGGCTCTCAGGGCAGCAAAGTGGCTCCAGTAGTCCAAGGTCAGCCTTCTGAAGGAAGTCACAGGTGCAGACTGTAGGAATCAAGGCACACCAAAGCTTGTGGATGGGCACATAGACCGGGCATAGGGAATTCAAGGGCCTCTGGATGGAGCTCAGCTGTGTCCCCTACAGCAGCCACTTCCTATAACCAGTTCTCTAAGGAATAACTAGGTGTTGGTAGAGATTATTTTAGATGTGAGATTGAGGACTGGAATTTCAAGTAAGATATTTATTTCATCCTCCTTATAAAGCTCTTAGCTGTAGTGAGACTTCAGGGTTATGGCATGTAGGTTCAGCACTAGTGAAGACTTACAAGCAGATTTTATGAAGAGAGTACTAACACTTGAATGAAATCAGGTACCAACCCATGTGTTAGACATTAACAGAGGGAATTTGAACAAAATATCTGCAGATACCATGTGGGTAGGGAACAATAAGCAATTACCCTTTGTCAGTTAGTTTCCTTCAACATGTTGCTTCCAATGGTGCTGTGACATCTAATTCTGAAAGTGCATCGCATGTACGAGGTGAAGACAAACTGAATATTCTCCAGCACTTCCCAAGATTGATGGAATCCTGTATTTCTTTTTATTTAACTTCTAAGAGTTAATAATGACTGCCCAAAAGTAATAGCAAATGATCTGAAAAATTCCCTTTTTTCCTTTCTTGGGTTAAAAAATAAAAGTGAGAATTTTTTTCTTGTGTTCCTTTCTTGGTTTCTAAAAATAAAAAAGGGTGAGTGAGAAGTTGGTCGATTTACCAAGCATACCTTGGGCAGGTGTGTGCTTTTAACTCAGTGTGTTGTCGGTGACAATGGCCTCAAATTTCACACTTGGTTCTTCGCTTGTTTTTCTCCGCTTTTCAAGACCCTTATAAAGCAGTCCCACCCAGAGGATTTATTATAGGAGTGCTTCCTTCTGCCTGCAGCAATACCATATCCACATGAAAGCATGTCTTAGACAGTATACCTTGTATCACTGCTTAGGAGAAACGGGGATTCAAAGAAATATTTTCCAGCTAAATAGCTAAAAAAGTATCTTGCAGACTATTATAGGGGTATGTGAAGAAGAGCAATCTTCTTCCATTGCTCAGTTCATTGAGAAAACCATCGAAGTGCTGGCTTCTTGGTTATTCTTAAACTCTTTCTAAGTTAATATGTAAACACTGCTGTATAAAATAGGTAACCATCAAGGACCTACTGTGTAGCACAGGGAACTCTGCTCAATATTCTGTAATAACCTAAATGGGAAAAGAATTTGAAAAAGAATAGATACATGTATATGTATAACTGAATGACTTTTGCTGTATACCTGAAACTAACACAACATTGTTAATCAACTATGCTCCAATATATATATATAAAAAAGTCAGCCAGGTTGCTGTTTGGTCTTAAGTTTCAACTATCATGGCCCCCTTCAAAATTATTACCTTTTGCTAAGTTACCACCACAATTAAACATCAGAATGCTCTTTGGATAATGGGGATAGAATGAGACCTAAAATAAAGAAGAGGGAAAAATCCAGGAAAACTAAGGGACTGCTATTTCTGAATTATTTATTTTGAATATTTTGGGAAGGTAAAGACTGATGGTTGAGTATGGACAAATTCACTAAAACTGAGAACGATAAAACTATGACCAAGCTTTTTAAGCTATAGAGAAGTGAATTTATGGCATGCTAAAACAATAATGTTTATTGAAACTCTATACTAAAAAATGGTACAGATCAAAAATATGGCTAGGTTTGTGACATGTTAGCCCTCATTTTACTATTGGTTTTGAGGTTTGAGGGAGAGCTTACCTAAGCATTTACGCTACTGGTTAAGTAATTTTATGTGTATTTTCAGACATATATGACCGATGTGAACTCAAGTGCATAATACAAATGAGGATTCTCGGTCACGACATATTGTGGGCACCAGATAAAGATTTGTTGGATTGAATGAACATTTTCTCTATGAATGATAAGCTTCTATGCAAAGAAATAATAAAAGTAAATGTACAAGACATCTGTGTTGCAGGAAATGCATAAAAATTAAGATATTACTACCTATTTCTAAAATGAAATCTATCAGAAATCAGTCTGGTCACAGTCTACCTCCAAGTGCACAGAGTTTCAGACCTAGAAAGGGTTAGGCTGACTAATACACTTTGCTTTTTTATGCAACTGAGAATGTTCTATGAGAATTTGGTCGTCTAGCATAAGCCACACTAATGCCAAAATGTTTTCCCCACTTAAAGACAAATTAATGATATTATTTGGGGATGGAATTTTCTCTAGATTAGATTTGCTCCCTCTGTTTCCACTTAGCATCAGTTGGGTTACTTCAATTAGATATCTACAAATCAATTAAGGAGAAGTTTGTGATTTTTTTACAGTTTTATTGAGTCTTTATATTTTCTAAGCGTATTTTTTCATGTGGTAAAACTTTAATTACATGATTATATAAAGTTATAGACTTGTAAGCCTTTAGAGCTTTGCTGTGATTGTCTCCTCTTACTGCTTATATTCTCCAATCCACCTGGTTAATAGTCGTCAAATAGGTTAATGTTCCTGACCTCATAATGTTTTTCATTACTAACTATGCCTCCCTGGTTTGGACCCCTGCTTTGAGGCATTTGCCTTCCTCCCCTGTACTCCTCAGATTCCATGACAACTCTGACCCTACTGTGCCATCATTTCTGACTTAATGCATCTACATCCTCCCAAAGATGGTGACCTGTCTTAGGACAGGTCCTTTGTCTTTCTGTTGGCTACCATATTCCAAGTTTGTTTCTGGCACCTACGAGAAATAATTGTTATCAGATCTACGAGAAATAATTGTTAAATAAATAAATTTTGTATAGCCCCAAAATCATGTAAGTGGACGAAACATCCAAAGAGCAGTGATCAAACCACTGATGAAGTGAATATTAGTTTGACAAAATGGCCTTCGATGTTGTGAGAGTTTTAGTGTTTTTTCTCCCTCCTCCCCTTCCTCCTTTGGTTGACCCTTACTTTTGGCAGCATAAATCCAATACAATAAATGTTCTGCCTATAGATGGCTACCTTTGAACTCTTCTCTTTGGGGCTGAGAAGTCACCTGGGTTGTAAGAACAAAAATACAACTCCAGGAAGGCTGATAAGATATAATCTGGAGCTTGAAAAGAAAGGGACAGCTTTCAGAACTATGTAGTAATTTCTTTGTATAATGTAAGCTACCAGAAAGAATTTCTGAAGGAAAAACATTCAGGTTAAAAGTGTAGTCAAAGATTGCATTAAAGGCCAGTATAATCCACTCTCTATAATACATTTAGATCATTAAAAGTAGATGATGTAACTGTTCATGTTACACTAAAAACTTACCAATTCATATCCTATTATTTTTAAATGTAAGGTATTTTAGACAGGAGCCAGGATTAGTTTTTGTTTAGCAAGTGCTTTCTTTTAAGAATAAATTAATGAGTTTAAACAAATAATGTATGAGAGTAGAAAATACTTTTAATTCCATCTGTTTTTTCAATATAAGTTACATATTAGGCTAAGGTTAATTACTTTTTACATTTTTATTAAGGTATCATTTACATACAGTAGAATCCACTCTTTCTATTTTACAATTCTGAGAGTTTTGACGAATAAGTACAGTAGTGTAATCATCAGCTCAATCAATATATAAAATAGTGTCTTCACCCCCAAATTCCTCTATGCCCTTCGTAGTCACTCTCTCTTCCTACCCCAGCAACCACAGATATATTTTCTGGCCATAGAGTTTTCACTATTCCAGAATGCCACTAAATGAAATAATGCAGTAGGTAGTCCTTTGAGACTGGCTTATTTCACTTAACATAATGCATTTGAGATTCATACATGTTATTAGGTGAGTCAGTACTTCCTTCATTGTTTTTCTCCCCCAGTGCTATCCCGTGTTGTGAATAATTATGTAAGATTTTTCTTCTAGTATTTTTAAAAGACTTAATTTTCAGAGAACTTTTAGGTTCATACCAAAGTTAATAGGAAGGCACAGAGATATCCCATATACCCCATGCCCAACACATGCATAGCCTCCCCAACTATCAACATCCCCACTAGAGTGGTTCATTTGTTATAACTGATGAACCTACACTGACACATCATAATCATCCAAAGTCCATAGTTTACATTTTGGTTCTCCCTTGGTGTTGTATAGTCTGTGGGTTTTGACAAATGTATAATGACATGTATCCATCACTATGGTACCATACAGAGTATTTTTACTGCCCTAAAAATCCTTTCTGCTCAGCTATTCATCCTCCCCACCTAATCCCTTGGCAACCACTGATCTTTTACTGTCGGCATAGTTTTTCCTTTTCCATAATGCCATATAGTTGGAATCACACAGTGTGTAGCCTTTTCAGATTGGCTCCTTTCACCTAGTAATGTACATTAAAGTTCTTCCATGTCTTTTGATGGCTTACTTGATCATTTCTTTTTAGTACTAAGTAAAATCCAATTGTCTGGATGTACCCCAGTTTATTTATTCATTCACCTTCTGAACGACATTTTGGTTGCTTTCAAGTTTTGGCACTTAAGAATAAAGCTGCTATAAACTTCCATGTACAAGGTTTTGAGTGGACATAAGTTTTATCAACTTCTTTGTGTTAATACCAAGGAACATGATGGCTGTATCATATGGTAAGAATATGTTTATTGTCTTTTGTAAAAATCTGTTAAGATATCTTCCAAAATGGCTGTACCATTTTTCTTTCCCACCATCAATGAATGAGAATTCCTGTTGCTTCACATCTTTGTCAGCATATGGTGTCATCCGGGTTTCAGATTTTGGCATTCTATTAGGTATGTAGTGGTATCTTGTTTTAATTTGTTTTTCTGTGGTGACATATGGTGTGGACCATCTTTTCATATGCCTTTTGCCATATGTATTCTTCTTTGGTGAGGCATCTGTTAAGGTATTTGGCCCACTTTTTAATATAGTTGTTCATGTTCTTCTTATTTATTTATTTATTTGGTTGTTAATTTTCTTATAGTTGAATTCGAAGACTCTTTGTATATTTTGGATAAGAATTCTTTATCAGATGTGTCTTTTGCAAATATATTTTCCCAATCCATATCTTGTCTTCTCATTTTCTGGACATTGTCTTTTGGAAGTCAGATGTTTTTAATTTTAAGGAAGCCTAACTTAGTAATCACTTCTTCCATGGATTGTGCCTTTGATATTTTATCTAAAAAGTCATCACCATTCCCAAAGTCATTTAGATTTTTCTCTTATATTATCTTTTCAGAATTTCATAGCTCTGCTTTTTATATTTATGTCTGTGGTTCATTATGAGTTAATTTTTGTAAAGGGTGTAAGAGTTGTTTCCAGATTTTTAAAAAAAATTTTAATATCGAAGTTCAGTATTGCTTTGCACCTTTGTCAAAGATAAGTCAACTATATTTGTGAGTCTATTTTTGGGCTTTCTATTTTGTTCCATTGATCTATTTCTCTATTCTTTCACCAACACCATGCTGTCTTGATTATTGTTACTTTATAGTAATTTTGAAGTCTCGTAGTGTCAATCCTCCAACTTTGTTCTCCTTCAATATTATGTTGGCTATTCTGAGTCTTTTGCCTCTACATATAGACTTTAGAATCAGTTTGTCAATATCTATAAAGTCAACTTGCTGGCATTTGGATTGCAATTGAATTAAATCTGTAGATCAAGTTTGGAAGAATGGACATTGTGACAATACGGAGTCTTCCTACCCATGAACATGGAATGCCTCCCCATTTATTCAGTTCTACTTTGATTTTGTTCATCAGAGTTTTATAATTTTCTTCATGTAGACTTGTACAAATTTTGTTATATTTTTACCTAAGTATTTCATTTTTGAGGTGCTAATGTAAATGGTATTGTGTTTTTAATTTCAAATTCTACTCTGATGGTATGTAGAAAAGTAGTTGACTTTTGTATATTAACCTTGTATCCTTCAGTCTTGCCATATTTGCTTATTAGTTCCAGAAGTTTTTTATTGATTCCTTAAGATTTTCTACATAGATGATCATTTCATCTACAAACAATGTTTTATTTCTTTTTTCCCAATCTGTATAGTTTTTTGTTTCCTTTTCTTATATTATTACGTTAGTTAGAACTCCCAGTATGATGTTGAAAATGAGTGGTGAGAGAGGACATCCTTAACTTGTTCCTGGCCATAGTGGAAAAGCTTTCTGCTTTATCACCATCAAGTATGATGTTAGCTGTAGGTTTTTGTAGATATTCTTTATCAAGTTGAGGAAGTTCCTCTCTATTCCTAGTTTACTGAGAGTTGTTTTTTTTTTTTATCATAAAAGAGTGTTGGATTTTGTAAATGCTTTTCCTATATCTATTGATATGATGGTGTAGCTTTTCTTTTTTAGTCTGTTGATGTGATGTATTACACTAGATGATTATCAAATGTTTAACTGGCCTTTCATACCTGGGATAAATTCTGGGTATGAAAGGTTAGTCTAACATTTGAAAATGTTTTATTTAGACTTATAATCCATATTTAGTTAATTTTTATATAAGGTGCTAGGTATGGGTTGAGGTTGCACATGTTTTGTATAATTGTTTCAGCACAATTTGTTGAAAAGACTCTCATTTCTCCATTGAATTGTCTTTGCACCTTTGTAGAAAAATAATAGACTCAATGTGTGAGTTTACTTCTGGATTCTTTATTCTATTCCTTTGAGTTATATATGTATTCATTTGCCAATACCACACCAAGCTAATTATTTTTTAAAACTTGAAGATGTGAAAATAATTTTTCGTATAAACAGACAACCTGAGAGTCTTTTACACCCTTGGTGAATTCAGCTAAACTTTCTGAGGTCAGTTTCTGTACATATGGAATGAGGATTTGCATTAGTGGATTAGCAGAAATCCAAAGTCCTTTTTCTTCTTTCCCTTCTCTTCCCTTACTTTTCCTCCTTTATCTCTTCTTCTTCTTTCCCCTTTTCCCTTCCTCTCTAGCCTTCTCATTCTTTCTCACCCCCTGTCTGTGCCCCTGTCTCTTCTTGTCTTCTTTTTCTGTCTCCTATATTCTTTCCCTATCTGGTCAGTAGATGGTGCTGTGCTGCAACACATGTATTTGCTGATTTCCTAAAACTTGTAAATATCATATGATGTCATCTGTTAATTCTACGCCTTCACTTTGAGAACTGATTGCTAAATTGTTAATGGAAAAATGATGTTCACACTCCTCTGCCTTTGAGAAATGAAACCCCGGGCATGGATCAGATCATTTAAACTGGTCACTGGAAAAGTTGTCAGGAGATAAAAGCTTTTGATTAAGAAGAATATTTTTTAAAAAGCAGTAGTGGGTAGTGGCCCTGAAAACCCACAATATGGCTCAGCCTTGTGTGACATTTGAGTTGGTGTTTGTTTATCCAAGAGCAAAAATATGGATGGCCACTAAGAACATAGGATAGGAAGCCCCTTTGCTCAAAATAAAATCCCAAGGTTAATTTGTTTGTGAATCACAGAGCCAGCTGGCTGCCTTGGCCCAGCTATGACTTTTGTGGTGACAGCTGTTTCTACCAAGATTTGATGGGTGGGGGCAAGGGCAGAGCTGGTGGTTGCAAGATGGGATGGAAGTGGGAGATGGATTGAAAGAATGGACTATGTTTCTTTAGAAAGGAAATCCATGGGTTTCAGATATTCTTGATTGAACTCATATTGCCTCTAGCTGTACATAAGAAGAGGTGGGGATGGATGGTCAGTTGTTACTTCAGGTCCCCCTAGGTTATGATTTAATGGTGGGTGTTTAATTTTCCAAAAGTTTAGCTAACTGTGAAGGTTTCCAGAAAAGGCACTGTATTTGCTTGCAAATAACCCAGCTTGTACTTCTCTGGCCCCACAACCCTGAGGGGCTATGGACTCTTGCGTGTTTCCTAAAGCCTGCTTTTCCAAAGGCCAAATAAAAGGCCCTTTTTGGGGCTGATGGCATCTTCCTGGAGTTTCCACATATAAACTGTAATAACTTACACCTTACAGTAGTTAATGGTTTCACAAAGCAATTTTACCCACATATGTAATTATCCCTTTTCTTAGAAAATAGAGGTTCGGATTAGGGCATTGGAGGCCCAAGCCAGAGAGATGGGTGAGGAAGAAATGTATTGGTTAATAATGACCTCTAACCTCATTTAGATCTCCATTTGGGTGTTTCAGCTTAACAGAGCCAAAACTGAGCTTCTGATATCCATCCCCCATCTGCTTAATTTCCTGTCTTCTCTGTCTTGGTGAAATTTCAGTTCTCAGCTTCAAACTTTGGAGTCGCTCTTGACTCCCTCTTTCTTACCCTACACCTGATCTACAAGCAAAACCTGTTGACTCTACCTTTAAAGTATGTTCAGAATCTGCCTTCATCTCACCACCTCCCTTACTACATACACCCTGGCCTGCCCCACCATCATCTCTTGTGTGAATTAGGACATCAGTTTTCTAACAGGTTTCGCTGTTTCAACTCTTGTCCCTACTTCAGTGTAATCTCAGCACAGTAGCCATAGTGGGGCTATTAAAAGGCAAGTCAGACCTTTGCCTAGAACCCCCTCACCCATGGAGGAGGAGACCTTTTCCCAGACTCCATCACCCATCATCCATGCATGGCTCCCATCACCCATAGAGGAGGGGCAAACACCTTACAGTGACCTGCAAAGTGATGTGGCCCTTTCTAACCTCTGGGACCCTGTTTTGTGTCACTTACCCTCTCACTCACCCATTGCCTCCTGCCTGTTTCTCAAACCTGACAGGAATGCTCCTGCCTTGGGGTCTGTTCACTTCCTCTTTTCCTTGAAAACTCCTTGCCCAGATACCATTCTTAACCTCTTGTCCTTCAGATCTTTACTCAGTGTCACCTTCTCACTGTGGTCTTCCCTGGTAATGCTATTTAAAATTGAACTCCTCTATAACAACTTCCTATTCCTTTCCTGGTTTAATTTTTTTCAACACTTATTAGAAACATATTACAATCTGTACTTACATATCATGCTTATCATCACCCCCTAATTTCCTAGAATATAAACTCTATGAGGGCAGGGATCCTTATCTGTTCTATTCTCTACAGTATCCCCAAAGCCTAGACTAGTGTTGACACATAGGGGACCCTCAATAACTGTGACTAAAGGAATGAATGCATGAATGATGTTCTCCAACTCACTTCCATGGTCTGAGGCCCTGGCAGAACCACCAAAAGAAAGTACTACAGCTCGACTAGTTTCCTGGGATTGGAAGATTTCCTGGTTAGAAGGACTGGAGCATGGAAATCAATGCCCCACAATCACCTTGTGAAAAATACAGTTTCATGGTCTTACTCCTGGATACTCTGATTCAATAGGTCTGAGAATACATATTTTTATGTGTTCCCCAAGTGATTTTAATTCTTAAACAGATTTGGAAACTCACTGTCCTAGAGAACAGTTTCCCATTAATTCAACAAATATTAATTGAGCATATTCTATATCCCAGAAATTATACCAGGGAGTGGCCCCAGGCTGACATCTGGTAGGAGAGATAGGTGTTTAAAATGATACTTGAAGTGTAATTAATGCTTTCCTGAGGCATTTATTATTTTCAGGGGTTGCAGAAGACAAAAGAAGGACACATGAGGAGTGGCCAGGGAAGAATTACCAGAAGAAATGACTCCTGGTGAAGAGAAGGTGAAAAGGTAGGTGAAGGACAAGGATGCCGTGGACAAGAATACAGTTTGGCCTCTGAGTTCAAGGCAATTGAGGTTTCTGATACCTGTTTCTGATACCTGTTTAGATTTTATCAGAGTCCAGAGCTGCACCTTACTCAGCAAAGGGGGCAAAGTTATGTGGCTTTCCATTTTTTCCAAAAAGTACCTACATTTCTTTTTATAGTCCTCTCTTCCAGGTATCTAGGATTCTAATTGTTTCTGAGATCATAAAAATATACTTCTGGCTTGCTTATATAGTTTTCTTTTTTAAAGGGTATAATAATGTCCTTCTTAATATGGAGTAACTGATGATTTTTTTTTTTTTTAATTTATTTATGGCTGTGTTGGGTCTTTGTTTCTGTGCGAGGGCTTTCTCTAGTTGCGGCAAGGGGGAGCCACTCTTCATCACTGTGCGCGGGCCTCTCACTATCGTGGCCTCTCTTGTTGCGGAGCACAGGCTCCAGACGCGCAGGCTCAGTAGCTGTGGCTCACGGGCCCGGTTGCTCCGCGGCATGTGGGATCTTCCCAGACTAGGGCTCGAACCCGTGTCCCCTGCATTGGCAGGCAGATTCTCAATCACTGCGCCACCAAGGAAGCCCTAACTGATGATTTTTGATGTACTCTTTTCTGGAATGTTTGCACTGAAACAAAAATGAGGCAGCCTTTAATAATAATAGCAACAACAACAAAAAATCAGGCAGGCATTAGTGACAAGCCAGAAGGGAGATACTCTTTTGGACTTGACACTCCAATTTTCCTCAAGTCATGTTACCTGAGGAAGACCTTAAGATTGGTACTAGAATCAGTTTCCAGTGGTTTTCTGCCAATTCATCTCATCACAATACAGGGGGAAATGGTAACCACTCTTGTCTCTTCCAAGCTTTGATATAGGCCTTGTACCAATGCCTTAATTTTTCTGTGCTGCAGTTACTCAAATTTGTATTATCATGTTTGTACTATCTTTTTCCCATTTATATTAACCAAGGTAAGTAGTGTTCGCTGCTGTGACAAATAAGCCCCTGGTCACAGTATCTTAACATACTAATTTTTAAATTTTTTACCCATCTCATAATCCAGTGTGGGTCTCAAAGGAGTGGGGGTGGGCTGGTTGTCTGGACATAGGCCTCAGTTCCATCCAGTCATTCAGGGACACACATTTTTTCATGATGAGTCTCTGCAAAGTGCAATCATGGTTTCAAAATCATCTTGATAACTTCTAGACAGCAAACGAGGAGAAGAGAGAGTGGAATAGGCACTCAACTTTAAGATGCCTTAAACCAAAGGTTGGCATCCTTTTTCTGTAAAGGGACAGATAGTACATATTTTAGGTTCTGGGAGACACATATCCCCTATTACAACTACTCAATTCTGCTGTTACAATGTGAAAACAGCCATAGACAGTATGTAAATGAATGGAGGTGGCTGAGTTCCAAAGCCAGGTGGCAAGCCAAATTTGGCCTGTAAGCTATAGTTTGCTGACCGCTACATTCCACCAAAAGGGATGTCTTCCCTTCACATTCCATTGGCAAGAACCAGTCCCATGTATTTTGTTTGTGTGCCCAGGAAGAGGAAACACTTTGATGAGCAACTAGACAGTCTCTGACAGATCACATATCAGGGGTGGAGTGCTCATTGGTTTTTTGAGACAGTGGACACACTGCTGTCTAGTCCTGACTTGATCAAGGTCAATAATGTTCCTTTGTAAAACATCACCTCACAAGTTCTAGGTGGGGATACTTTGCTTAAACTTGTTCTGGGAGGTCCTACATTGATCAGGTGGGAAGTTTTCCTTCCAGGTAAAGATAAGTACTCTCCCAACCAGATGACTGAAGTAGCACATGCTCCCCGGACATGATAAGTGGTCATTATTGGATGGCAAGGATAAGGACTGCTCTGTGTTAACTCAGTTTTCAAACATCAGCTGGGATCTGAAGCTCTTCTGTCAATTGATTTCCTTCCTTCTCTCCTTCCAAAGTCCCCAGAGATAGGTGAAAATCTTGCCCTGCAAGTGTGCACCCAAAGATCTAATTATACCAGCAGCAGCTCAGTTTGTGGTATAGTATTTGTTTCTTTGTGCCCCCCAAATCCTCTCCTTTAATTTACTGTGGAATCAGAAACAGCAGGTTCTTTCAACAGCTCTGTGAATTAAACAGAGCAAACATTTAGCTAAAAATAAATTTAGGGATGGCTTCCTATATAGGAGTTACAAACAATCTCACAATCCCAGGCCTTAAACCTCATACTCTATGTTTGGATGATAGATTTAGTGCAGTAATGGCTCCAATTCTCTGCTCCTCCCTTTGCATCAGGGCTGGCCTTATGACTTGTTTTGGTCAACAGAATGTGGTGGAGACCTGTGTGCTCCACATTCTCTCAAAACTCTGCTGCTGCCATCTACAAAAGTCTGAGACAGGCAGGTGGAGGGTGGAAGAGAACATGAAACAGAAAACAGCTGTCCTAGCTGAGGCCTTCCCAGAGTAGCCGGCCTGCCAGTGCCTCCAGATGCTTAAAAGAGCCCAGCCCAGAAGAAGGGTATTTGCCAAGGTAATAAAGCTAGAGCTTGATTGAGCAGGACTCAATGTCACATCTTCAGATTTGTAGTCCAGCATCTTACCACAGCTTGCAAAAATAGAGGCAATTCCTATGATCTCAGAATTTCCTGTGCATATCCCCTTTTTGGCTTTTATCACATTGAAATCTTTACTAAAGGGTAGACCTGAAGGCCATATTGTTATTAGTTGATGAACTTGCACACATTACTTAACCTTTTGGCCTTAGTCTCCCCCAAAATACTGCTAACAGCATCACTCAGGTATCCAGAAAAATACCTCTAGTTCACCCTATGTGAGATTTCCCACTTCAGATAAGTTGCAGAAGTCTATTCATTTCACATCAATAATATCTCACATTTATCCCACTGATATCAGCCAGTTTTAAGCTTCCATTACCTCTCAAAGGTCTAGAGTGATAACTTAAATGTGTACCTGTTTCCTTGGGGCTCCTCAAATCTGTCCTGCATCTAAATTCGGTAGGCACTTTATAAAGCTCAGTTCAGCCAGGCATTGTCTAGCTTAAGACCCTCTGGCTCCTCACCGCTTCTCTAAGTACAAAAGCCTGAAAATGACTGCAGATACCTTTGCCACTTTTGCTTTAGGGAAACCCCACATCCACCTTTGCTTGGGATTGTCTCACTTTACGTCTCTTGCCTTAGTGCTTAGTTCAGTTTAGCATTTGTCCTGCCCTTTTTCACTCTCAAAATTGAACCAGTTTGGATGGTAAACTACATGATCATCCTTTGCACCATTAACTGTTTTCTTTTTGTGGACTTTCTCACGGTCTGAAAGTCCCGATCTATTTCATTGAAAGACTAATGCATGACATTTTCCTCAATGCCTGTGCATCTCTCTTGCAAGATTTAAGTGAAAATGAAAGGTGTGTGTTTGCATGTGGAGAGAGGGGCAGGAGAGGTGTTCACCAGAAAGCAGGGAACAATTTTCAACTTTGACCCCACTGAGAAAGACAGGACACTACCTTCTTTCTTATTTAAACTCTGTGAATGTTCCGATGTGTGCCGTTTTCACCCCACATTACTCCTATTGTTGTTAGATGTAAAGAAAGGCTTTGCGATTCTTGGCCAAAGGAAGATTGGCAATTTTCTCACTTCTTCTGGAGGTTGAAAAAGGAGACAAATTTATAGAAGTGGTGGGAAAGGAAAACTGGTCCTGGGCCCTCTTGGGCGGCAGATGCAGGCTTGCTCTGCAAATTCACCTGAGAGATTTGCACTAACATGAACCTTGTTTCTCATCCCTGGAGAGACAGATCTGCTTAAACATCTGTCTCAACGAGCATGAAGAGCACCCAAGGAGAAGAGTCTCAGGACCCTGAGACGTTAGAACCCTGACCATCTCTCCCCAAGTATGCTTGTTGTTACACGTGTGCTTGTGCATGTATTAATAACCCCCCAATTTCTTCAGAAATATTAGAGATCATGGAAGGCTAACTATGTTTTATCATTATACAAAACACAGAATGCATTCCCAGTTCCAAATAACTGAGTAGTGTCTATTCAAGCACTGGGGTGAGGGAACTTCAGGCAAAGATGTGACAGTCTCCAAGAGAAGTCTATTTTTGCAGAGGAGGTGGTACACCCCCATCCCCCACAGTTAAACTGGAGACATTTAAAAATTACTACTATAGGATGTATTATCAGGAAAAATCAGAATCATACCTGGCATTGGAGGTCATCCTAGATTAGAAAATTGAGATCCAATGTAAGAAAACTAAAAATAAATAAGTTGTGGTCATTATCTGATAAGAAATCCCTGCTTTTTCCTACTCTTGGCATCTTTTCTTTCTTTCTTTCTTCCTTCCTTTCTTTCTTTCTTCTTTCTTTCTTTCTTTCTTTCTTTCTTTCTTTCTTTCTCTTTCTCTCTTTCTCTCTCGCTCCCTCTCTCTCTTTTTCTTTCTTTCTTTCTTTCTTTCTTTCTTTCTTTCTTTCTTTCTTTCTTTCTTTCTTTCTTTCTCTCCTTCTCTCCTCTTTCTCTCTCTCTTTCTCCCTTCCTTCCTTCCTTCCTTCCTTTCTTTCTTTCTTTCTTTCTTTCTTTCTTTCTTTCTTTCTTTCTTTCTCTCTTTCTCTCTTCCTTCCTCCTTCCTTTCCTTCTTTCTTTTTTTCTTTCTTTCTTTCTTTCTTTCTTTCTTTCTTTCTTTCTTTCTTTCTTTTCTTTCTTTCTTTCTTTCTTTCATGAAAGTGAAAGGACTCAGAACTGCCAGAAAACAGATATGTAGGAAAGGGGATTTACCAAAGGGAGCAGATGTTTTTCTAATTTTGAAAACGTATAAGGTTGAAACATGCCTTTCAAAGCTAGAGATAGGCACAGATTACCACCCTGTATGGGTTATGGGCGTTTGGGGATTTCTTGTTCATTTAATATTTTTTGAAGTTTAATATCTCAGCAGTGAAAGGAAACAGAAGCGGCTAATTCTGAACCTAAGCGTTCTTTCCTGACCCCTTGGTACCTAGGCACAATAGGGTGAGTTCAGGACTGAGAAAGGTCTTAACTCCCTGTTTCCTGTCTTTTAATCTGACGCTTAAACATACTTCAATGTGGACTTTTGTGTGGGAATGCCTTTGATTTCTTTTTTCCACTCCTGAGGAATGCTAGCTAAGAGAGGGAGAAAAATAGAATAAAGTTCTAATCATATGTAATATATATCTTAAGAAGTGATGTGGTGCTTTCTTTTTTTTTTTTTTTTTAAACCTGAGAAGTAGACTGGAGACATTATAATGATCTTTTCTTATAAAGAATCTGAACTTCAGTCTTAGGAAGCGGGTGTACTCCTCCTATTCCTTTCAAGTGTGCATATCTCCATGAGAAATTCGCACCGCAAGGCTCTTGGTACCACATCTTGTGTTTGTAGTTGGAGGCTGAAGCTGGGGTACTTGCCTTTGGGAAAGTGAGAGCTGTTCCCATTTTAGGGAATGATGTAGTCAGCCTTACCAAATGCACACATCTTCTGGTTATGTGTTTGGGGATGGGGTGAGGAAGGACTCCTTGATGAACCAATGAAATGCTTCCTTGGCTTCATAAATTATTCCCTTGAGCTAGCTGACCCAGTTACCTGGTCAGTCATTTCGGTGGATCATCAGTTGACTATAACTAATGGGCCATTAGCTTTGGAACTTTTGCTTAATGTGATCTGCTCAGCTGCCTTTATGGAGAAACACTCCTATTTCTACTTGAGTAAGTGGGACCATGTCTGTGGGGGAATGATACATATGCTTTAGTTAGGGAGAATGATGGAAAAGCAAATAACAGGCAAGGGTGAGTAATAATGATTAAGCAACACAGTTAACATTGTGCCCTTATGAACACATTTTTAATAGAGTGTGATACATACTTGTGATAAAGAAACCTACAAACTGAGAATTACTGTATGGAAAACATATTGGCTACAATATATTGGTGACATTTTAACATATGTATATGAATATGTGTATATTAATATGTATATATACCAGGCTATCATCGGCTTTAAAGGGTTCTGTTGTATTATTCTGTTGATGTTTTCATTTAGTATTATTATTTTAACAGGTATAGTAATTTCACTTTCATATTACCTTGCATTTATTGTATTAGGCTGTTCAATAGAAGACATTCTCTATATTCTATTAACACATAACCTACACTAAACTATTTGGTAGTTTATGTGCAGACACAGTAAATAAAGATATTCAGTTATAGTGTCAAAGCATAATTTTCAAAAAGGTAAAATCATGACTCATGCAAATATAAAATGAGTGCATGTAAAAGATTTTGTTTAACTCAATAAATGAGGGAACCAGTAAGATGTTAAAACATGTCCACATGAGAATTTGGCTTACTGGAACTTATATAATTCATTTGTGATTTTGTGAGCAGTAATCATTCATATTTCTTATCATTTTCTACAAATTAGCAGTCACCCCTACAGAATATAATCTTTAAAAAATACATTTCCAAGTCTTGGATAATTTTCCCTGACAAGAGTTTTTATTCCTTCACTTACTAATTCAAGTATTTTTGAGAGTCTAGTATGAGCATATATTAGAGACTGTTATACACAGATGAACAGGAGAAGGTGTCTGTTTTTTAGGAGCTCAATATTTAGAGGGAGGAGAGGGGTAGACTCAGATAACTATAGTTCATTTGATAAAAGCCAGTAGAATTTTAGTGAACATTCTGGGCACTACTGGAAGAAAGGTTGCTTGAGCAGAATCTTACTGGTTGAAAAGCTCACCAGCAAGAAAAAGAGGTGTGATGTTTGGGGGTCGAGAGGCAGGCTTTCCATTCTACCTGGAGGGGACAGAATGCAAAAAGGCTCATGGGTGTGAAAAAGCAAGGCATATTTATGGGAAGTGCAAGTATTGATAAAAAAATCCAGGACTGGGGAGTGGTGTGGCTGGAGGTGAGACCTCTGAGACAGAAAAGGCAGAAGGAATTGATAAACCACATTATGCTAAAGGAGGCAGAAGACTAATCCTGAATTTTAAGCAGGACTAAAACTGTATTAAGACTATATTAAGAAGTAATAACTTTAGCATTGCAGATCTCACTCTGAAACAATGTAAAGTTGTATCAGGAAAATCAGTTAAAATGCTGTGACGGTGGACCTGGGGGGAGAAGATCAGAATTCAACCCGCCCCCACCCCCAAACATTCTAACACTTTGAGTGGACAAATTGGATTCGTTTGTTTGTTTTTGGAGAAGGCAATTGCCTGACGTACTTCTTTCTGCCACTTTTTTTTTAAATCTCTGATCCTTTCGTTTTCTCTCACCACCCCTTGCTCCACGTTTCCTTTCCTCTCTCTTTTCTCTCTCTCTCTTTGTGCCTGTGTCCCCGCAGATTAGCACTCTAGGAAACACCTGCCACATGTCTAAGTACTGTGATCGCTCCTGAAGAATCAGTGACGCTGGGAGGTGTTCTGATTTTCAAGGCAATTCTGGACAAACACTGACACATTCCTACTCTCTGATTCTTATTTGTAAATCAACTGCGAAAGCACCATGACATCATCCTAAGCAAGGTAAAATGCAACTGCTGTCTTCTGCTTTATAATTTTCACACACCAGTCTGGGTTTCCTGATCCATCTCAGGACTGGAATCCCTTCACTCCCATCAAAAAGCATTTACAGGTCACCTCCCAGGATGGGTTATTTCCACAGATGGCTAATTTGGTCCATTTGCATTGACTCATGGTAATTTCCTCTCTAGGGGGTGAGATTTTTCTGACAATATTAATTTCTTTTAAAAAGCAGCAGTAGTGAGGGAAGATGGAGGAGGGAGCAAGAAGAGGATCCTTATGTAACCTCCAATGTTCTAAATTTATCACAGTCCCATCAGAACTCCCAGCGAATTCAGTGAAAGTGATTTTATCCAAATGTCTTGATAAATTTAACCTGATTAAGACAATTCACATTTAAGTGTGAAATAATCAATAACCAACCCATCTAAGATTGATGTTCATTTTAAAAGAGATTATTAACCAGAAGGAATCTCAATATGAGTCAATTTGGAGTATTAAGTAGAAGGAAAGAACTTAAAGCAGCTTAACAGGAAGATGTTTGATCAATTAATATTGACCACTTCCAAAAATAAAATCATTATTCACCCTATGACAAGATAAGAATAACTCTGGGCAAGTCTGAAACAATAACATCCTGGGTTTCTTTGTTTGTTTGTTTGTTTTGTGGACAGGGCTTGCTGGATCTCAGTTCCCCAACCAGGGATGGAACCCGGGCACCCTGCAGTGGAAGCACAGAATCCTAACCACTGGACCACCAGGGAATTCCCTAACCTCCTGGTTCTAATTGCTGTGAAATGGTTGACTGGGTCATACCTATCCTGGGCTCAGTTTGTACACCCCTGAAGTGAGGGGCTCCAATAGAATAG
The DNA here is from genome assembly GCF_949987535.1 of Balaenoptera acutorostrata. Lineage (NCBI taxonomy): Eukaryota > Metazoa > Chordata > Mammalia > Artiodactyla > Balaenopteridae > Balaenoptera > Balaenoptera acutorostrata. Next base: position 54,376,592 of record NC_080078.1, read on the forward strand.
GGATAAAAGTAAGCCATGAAAAATTAGAACACTCTTTTATTATTCCTTTTCAAATATGACAATTAAAAAAGAAAGGAAAGAAAAGAAATCTAGCTGAAAAAAAGTCTGCAAGTAACACATGCTCATCGTGTGAAAATGAACGTCCTAAATCCAACTAAAGCAAACCAGAATGACACAACATTCAATGTACAGTGTCATAAGGTGATAATGGAAGTTCCCCTCTGTACCTTCAGGATCCTCACTCCCATTCATTTTTCAGAGATAATTAGTGTTAATTTCTTGTATATCTTTCCAAAAATGTACTTAGGGCATTGCATTAGTTAAGGTTCTTTTGGTTTCAGGCCACAAAAATAAATTCCAGTTGAGTTAAGCCACAAAAAAGAATTTACTGGAAGGATGCTGGGGTATTTTGCGGAACTGAAGCAGAATTAAACCCCTAAATCTTTGGAAAGGGTAGACTAAAGGAAGGTTACGAGACTTCCCAGCACCATATGTCAGAGGATTGCTGTTAATGTGACTTGGCTACAAAGATTCTCAGCCTCTGATACTTCTGTTTTAAATTTCAAATCTGATTGGTCAAACTACATTAAGCAAGTGAACTGTAACGTGGCTGGGTGTGGGGGAGCAGAGGAGTTAGGAAATGGGCAAACCTCAAAGTGTAGGTAGCTGGGGAAGTTTTCTGAACAAGTTAAATGGTAATTTGCAAGACCGTTACCATGAAGAATCTCTTGAACATAAGTTTGTTTACATTTACTCACATATAAATCACACACTCGCACTGTATATATTTGATTCTAAGACATATATCTTTCACATTTTAATTAGCTATGAAGTCAGAGTTGTATAATTGATACTACTTAGCATTAGAGGATAGTTTTTGTTTGTTTTTTTTTTTTTAATTTTTTTTTATAGCTACTTTATTTATTTATTTATTTTTATTTTTGGCTGTGTTGGGTCTTCGGTTCGTGCGAGGGCTTTCTCTAGTTGCGGCAAGTGGGGGCCACTCTTCATCGCGGTGCGGGGACCGCTCTTCATCGCGGTGCACGGGCCTCTCACTATCGCGGCCTCTCTTGTTGCGGAGCACAGGCTCCAGACGCGCAGGCTCAGTAATTGTGGCTCACTGGCCCAGCCGCTCTGTGGCATGTGGGATCTTCCCAGACCAGGGCTCGAACCCGTGTCCCCTGCATTGGCAGGCGGATTCTCAACCACTGCGCCACCAGGGAAGCCCTAGAGGATAGTTTTATACAGGACATTTTTTCCTTTCTCTGTGGAATATAAAATAGTGAAATCTTTCCACTTTGACATTTTAGTAACTTCTGCGCAAGTGGAAAAAATACTGTTTGTTCCTGAGCCAGGTGTCACTTATAAGTATATTGGAATTGCATAGCTGGCACTATTTTTAGGAATCCCTACATTTAAAACCAGTGCCTAAAATTACCATCATAGAAAAGCCTTTTGGCCATTACAATTAAATTAAACTTTATATAAACACTATAGAGCTTATTTTAGGAGCAAAGTACAAAGCTAGGTACTGTGAGTTAAAATAAAATGTGACTGTATTTTAACTCTCAAGATAATTGCAAATTGACACCTTGATTTTGAAATTCTAGCCTCCAGAACTGTGAGAGAATAAATTTCTGTTCTTCTAAGACATCATGTTTATGATAACTTGTTATAGCAGCCCTAGGGAACCTAAAATACTCTGAGAGAGATCGTACAGTGTTTTAAAAGTACAAAGCATAATGAGGTATACTGGATCTTTTTTGAGATCTGGTTTTTGTGGCAGAAGAGACATTATGAGTCTGAAGCTGTGGATCTTTAGTAATTTAATTCACCAAATGCAGTCTGAGTTTCTGTTTAATTTATAGCTGGTGGGACCTCTCCTTCTGGCTAAAAGGGAATAATTTTATTTGCCTGTTTACTGAAATAATAGCAACAAGAATAAGACCAAAAATATGAAAAGATGAGTTTTTAAGACATTAGTCATCAGGCAATGCAGGACAGTGATACCTGAGAGACAGAAAACAAGTGTGGTGAGTACTGTGATTGTCCCAAGTTTACTGCCTTAAAAGAGGCATGGAGGGAGAACCCAGGAAGAGCTTGGTAGATAATCTGACTAGGGGAGACAGAGAAGAAAGTCAAGGTACTAAAAGGACATAGTACTGGAGGGGAAAGGAATATATATGCATGAGAAACACACACACTGATACATATAGCTCTAGTGAATTAATTTTCATCAAATGTTCTATAGTCTGCTTCGATGTACAACTGGTCACAGTAATTCATCAACGTTTAGGACTTATATCTGGAAGAGGCTTTGGCATACACTATATGTGCTTCATCTGATATCTACTTAAGAGCACACATAGCCATCATGTAATGGATAAGAACCATTCCGCTAAGTCATGTTCAGTCTCTCACATACGTGCTGAACAGGACTCTGGCTCCTTCAGTTCTGCCATCTTAGGAGGGTCTGAACAGTCCTTCTGGCATTTGTGATGGAGGACCAGAGCGTGACAGGAGGACCAGGACCTGAATGCTGAGAGGAGGAGGGAAAGGATTAGCAAAAATCAATCAATCAACTATTATATTAACATGATGAAGCAGTGAAGGGGGGAAGAGGGATTGAATGTACGGAGGTTCAGAGGGGAATATGCTCTTGCTCTTTTGAAGAAAGTGCCTTGGTGGCCTCCATTTAAGTCAGTGGATGAGAGCAGAAAATGAGTTCTTTTCTTAAAATATTACTGGAGACTGTCTTCTTCAAGGAATTTTTAAAAATGCAAATAAAGAATTTAGGTTATTTGAGAGTTCTTATTTTTGCATGAACTGTGTCCATTTGACTATTTTCTTAGCCTGAATTCAGAGAGATAACATGGAATAGTGTATTATAGGACTTCAGAAAACATTGAGTCCTCACGGTTTAATTGGGACTATGTTATAGTTCCCATAATTATGGGACTTTAGAAAATATTTAATTCTGCTTCACGTGACCCATCTCGGAGGCAGAATTATAAGAATCTAGAGTCTCAGGAGGGTCTCATCTATCTCTTTCTTCTGTAAGTCATACTTCACAACTCTTTGAATGAATGAAGTTTTCTTGAACTATCTTCTATTTCCTTATTTCCAGATTTTCTTAATAAGTTGTTTGCTGCGTGATTGATTGCTTCCACCCCTTTAGATTCCTAAACCAAAGCTGTCAGATAAGGTCTATAATGCTCACATACTGAACCATGAGTTCTTTTGTTTGGTGTGTTACTCTAGGGTAGATCTGTCTACAGGAAGGTTGGCATTCAGATGTTCAGAATGGACAGAGGGAAAGACTGAAGGGCACATCTCATTGGAACCAACTGGAAAGGGAAAAATGAACTTACTTGAGCCCATTGGTCATGAGTGTGCCCTCTTCTAGGAAAATTTGGTCCTGAAAGTCATTTTCTACTAGGTATGGAGGTTATTTTCCAAGACCCTTTACACATACAGGTGGGGCAGTATGAACACATTATTTATGTTAATAATTCAGTTATCTCTCATAACTAATATGCTGCAAATATTGAGCTGACGAGCAGCTGTGTAGCTACTCATATCTGAAATAAACAGAGAGCTAGTGTCTGAAAAGAAAGAGCCCAATTCATAACAAAATTGCATATATTTCTAATATAGGAAATATAGCTGCTTTGCTAAGTTCTCTCTAGGACAGTGGGAGATATTATTTTACACACTCAGCATTCACCAGTTTTAACTTTCCAAACAGAACCTATTTCAAATATTTTAGAGATTTTTGTCGTTGTTTTTCTGTTTTGTTTTTCTTTCCTTAAGTTGGATGGCAGAAGACTGCCTTCTGGAGGTCAAAGTACGTGACTGACAGCTGAGTGCGGAGCTCTGGTCTGAGCAATCAGAAGGTATCAGGCAATGGTGCAGACAGGAAGAAACAGAGGAACATCAGGTAGGAACAGGCCAGAGGCCTGGGTCTGGGAATCTTGCCACATGTCAGAAGTAAGGTTTGAGGAGGTTGAAGATGAGGTGAATGGAAGTCAGAGAAAGACAAATGATGGTGGGAGGTTTTGAGGGACACAGAGGGAGGTGGGAAAGGGACACATGGAATGTTGGAACTCTGTGGGTCAAGACAGACATTTTCTGTTGGGGTCTACAGGCAGAAAGCCTGCTAAGGCTCAGTCTTAAACTGAAGCAATCAGGCTGATTGAAGGAAAAGCTATAAAGGTGGTAAAGTTTGTTTCCAACATTCTGCCATTACTTTTCAACACCCTGAAGCTCTTTTGGCAGGTTCTCTCCACCCAGGTGTTCAGACCACTACCCTCCCTTCTTCTGAACTCCAGCACACAGGGTCACCACATTATAGTAATCATTGGACAACCTTCTTATTCCAAACTTTTCTTCCCAGTTTTTCTGCTTCCCCCAAATCTGATTCCCTCTGTGCTCATGCCCTTGATCCCTGCTGGAGCTACTTTGACAACGGATTGGAGTCAGTGGTGTCAATGATGACTGATGCTGTCTCCATGTTTCTTCCTTCTCTGATCCCATTCATACTCTTCCTCACTCAGTAAAGAGGGAATTCCAGTAGAATTAAGCAGGAAATAGGCCTTTCCTTGATTCCTTCAGATTACAACTTATTGCTTTGTCCATGAGTGAGGACCAACCCTGAGAGTGTGAGCTTAGCTGTGGTTTAGGAGAAATAGAAGGAAGGATGGAGATTGCTGGTGGAAGAGCCAATGAGGAGCTTGATGGAGAAGAAATACCTGTGGGGTCAGGTCAGGGCCTGGTTAGAGTCTCCACAGACCAGCTTGGGGGAATAAACAAAGTATTCAAAGGACTTGGTGAGCGACTGAGGTAATTCCATAAACTATTCTTTTTTTAAACCATAGCTTGAGCTAATGGATTTCTCCAGGATGCTTTCTCTTTTCTACTACTCTGTGAGTGTAGCCCAGCCTTCTGTTCTGCTAATGTTCATTGGTTCTATTACTGAGTCTGGGATGAAAAAGGTTGCTTAGGTGTCAGCCAAGACACTCCCTCTCTTTGGGGGAGAGGGAGCTGCCAGCCCGACTATCCACTTCCTGCCAGCTTAAGGAGCTTATGACTCAGATTCAAGCAAAACACTGAGCTGAAGCAAAAAGAGAGGGAGGGAGTCTCAACTCAGAGGAAGGCTCCAGTGCCAAACTGCATCACCGAAACATTCAACTCAGGAGAACTCATCACACCAGAAAGCTAGGTGATTGTGTGTTCATTCCCTGCTTTGAACACACACACATATGCTCACACAAGTTTCCTTTGTTTCACACTCTCACAGACACATTTCTCTCTAAACAGGAATTCTGAGGCTATTGTACCTTCCTGTAAAAAAAAAAAAAAAAAAAAAAAAAAAAGCTACTTTTGGAAGCTGGAATGATTATTAAGCATCTCTCATGTTCCATGATAGCAGAAAATTCTCCACCAGATGGTATGATTCAGCTGGTGTTTCCAGTTGTCCCTTCTTGCAGTGTGTCACCCTACTTACCATTCCTCATAGAGGGAGGTGTGTGTGTGGGGGGAAGGCTACAGACATTTCTTGGGAATAACACTGAAACCTAGATGCATGTGTTTCAAAGTTCTCTAGTCCCAGTAGTTTCCTGAATATTCTCTGGTGGCTGTGCGACTGCCACTGTTGACTTGCTGGTCATTTGGAAGGTGAACTCTACCCTGAGGAAAGGTAGCTGATGAATTAGAGACATCTCCATTCTTTCTTTTCCTTCCTCCTTCCATTACTCATGGACAGGTCCACACCCCTCTCCACCAGTTGTCTCTTTGTGAGTTAGTCATTTCCCTCCAAGGGTCTTACCTCCATGTACTGATGATAAATGTGTGATCTTTGAAGTTCAAAGTACCAACTATATACTTTCTTGTTAAATATAGTTTATAGTGTGACTACTTCATGTATGATTATATATATGGCATGTACAACGTTCTTAATATTCAACTTTTTTTTATGTTACTATCTTTCAAGGAACCTTGAAAACTCTCATAGTCAACTCCATAGGACCAGATGTCTTAATGCCTTTTGGAAATCTTCCTGATCTGGATCCAGCTTCAGTTTCTAGTCTCTTCTTACCTGGCATTACTGTTCCTCTTTAAACTGGCTAGAATGGTGGACTTAATCCCCCAACCCAATCTAATCACTCCTCTCTTTGAAATTCCCTCTCCTAACCTCTGTCTAATCTCAACCATTCTTAAAACTCAGACCCACGTCCGTCCATTATCTTTATTGGAGGAGAAGGAAGAGGATAAGAATAAGGAGGACAGAGAGAAAGAATCCATGCAGTAAAGTCTGAGGGGAAAGAAACCTGGTTGTGGTGGGTGGTGTTCCTTGGGAAAGTCTGTCGTTAGCCTAAGGAATGCATTATAGGTGCCCCCCTCCTCCCGCCAATGTTTTAAGAAGCTCAGAAAATGGGGTTTTTCAATACAGCAGGAGTTTTCAATCCCAGTCAGAAGAACATATTACCTTCATTCTGGGACCAAATTTTTCATGTCTAACAGTGACAGATATGTGGGAAGAAGTCAAAAGGTAGTTTAGTGGACATGGCTATAGTGAAAGAGGAAGTAGTTGGAAGAACTAAATGCTGGTTACAACTTAGCCCGAGAGTTATATCTCTTCTATTCTTGAGGATCTCTCTTTTTTTTTTTTTTTAAGTAAGGCAAACGCTACTAATTTTATAGTATACTCTTTTTATTGAAATATAGTTGATTTGCAATGTTGTGTTAGTTTCAGATGTACATGAAAGTGATTCAGTTGTATATCTCTATATATGTGTATAGCTCTTCTTTTTCAGATTATTTTTGATTATAGGTTATTATAAGATATTGTGTATAGTTCCCCATGCTATACAGTAGGTCCTTGTTGTTTCTCTTGAAAACCTCTTAAAGGGTGCTTGTAGATCTGAATTGTCCTAGAGACAGGTTCTCAAGGTTATACGTTTGAACTAAGGCTGACCCATGCTGTTCAGACACATTTCTTTTTCAAGTATACTAACACTGTCCATCTGGTTACTATCCAGATGGAGGGCTCTTCTACCTCTTTAAGAGGACTCTACCTATCTGTTTTGATTGTTACTTGAGGGCTTCGCTTTAATTATATTCCCAGGTACAGGGACGACCACCACCCACTTGCCCCATAGTTGGTTCTCAACAGGGCTCCAATACTAATCAGCTTTACTTAGCACTTTGTCTCTAGTGGCTTTTCAGTGAATATTTGTTGGCGTATTATCAGTCTGCTACTTTTGTAGGCTATAGTATATTCCTTTGTCTGGGATGGGTAGCCAGGTGCTTAAATAGTGATTTAGATTTAGTGGCTGAAATTTTCTGAGAAGCTTCAGTGTTTAGGTCAACTTCTTGTTTCACTTATAAAATAGAATTAGACTAATAATTTATACTGTTATTGATGAATGGCACTTCAGAGATATCTTAATAAACCACTTCTTGTTTTATAGATAAACAAAGTAATGCTCAGTTAGATTGACTGTCCTATTCAAACAACTGGTCAGTAATGAAGCAGGACAGGAATGCACATCTTCTAAATTCTAAGCAAATGGAAATGATGTGATTGTAGAGTAGTTTAGTTATGGAGTCTAATCGAGGACATAGTTACTTGGTCTTTATATTTCACTGTGGTCTCCCAGGAGCCGACAGAACAACAGTCACCATAGTTAGGCAATTTTATTATTGCTGTCAAATATGTATGCCCAAAGTTCTTTATGTTCATTATGAAAGCTAGTAACGAAATAAACATTGCTATGGTTACCATGGAGTTAGACTAAGATTTCAACAAATGCTGTTTGAAGGGATTGATCCAGCCACTTCAGATGTAGTTTCCAAGGTAAAGATTGTGGTGAGGATGACTCCTCTGAAGGAGTCAGCTATTGTGAATGTTGGGCTTCCAAGTTGCAATGTCATCTCGTGCATTTATTCTTTCTGGTTTAGGCAGAGTTCAGAAATACTGCATAATTAGACTGGTTGATACCATGGACGCAAGTAAACATTCTTTTTTACTTCCAGAATGATATAATATACACCAAACTATCTTTATAGCTATTTGGGGGTAAATTTTCTCTTTGTGCCTAAATGTGAATCAATTAAAGAAATATTCATTGGAAAGAGGTTGGAGTAAGCCTAAAATAGTAGTTTCAATAACAGTAGAATTCATTTGATACCGAGTCATACTTAGTATCCTTTATACAGTTAAAAGAATTTTGTGATAAAAGTAAGATTTTTAAAAACTGAGCTTGATTGTAGTGAGTAGCCAGGATTACAAAGGCACATTCTTTGTCCTTTGAGTTGTTTTCAATATTTTATTCTTTGTTTTTACAGTGGACATTTTCTCTATAATTATTAAAGACAAAAGGGAGCCATCTTATTCACTCTCTTGTTATTAACCCAGGGAAATGACTATTCGAAGTATGTTAGTAATTTTAACCTTGAACTGGCATTATTTTATAGAAGGTGAAGAAGATCTTTTAATCAGCTTTATCATTGAAGATAACACATCGGAATGGCCAAGGGTTCATTTGTCAAAGAAATAGTAGAACAATGAGGATAATTATTCTAAGTGACCATAGCTAATTAGACTACATAGAGATTTTTTTCTCCCAAAGTTAAGAAGTACTATGTTTCCAATAAATATATTTTTTCCCCCCTAAAGACCTGAATAGTAGATTGGCTAATAGGATAAAGTAAAAATAGAAAAAAAAATTACAGTTCAATGAACTTCCGACTAACATGTAACCACAATACCACCGGGCATGAGTCATTTTGGTATTGTAAGTATTATGTCCTGTGTGTTTTATGATAACAATTCTAAGAGAACACATATTTGTGCAATATTTAGTCTGGGTGGTAAAGTAGATTTAATTATATTTTGTGGGACTTTTTTTTCCTTCTTGAAGAAGAAAGAGAAAGGACTTGGGGTTGGTATGGGTAACTGCAGCAATAAGTATAGTGATGCTTGTTAGAAACAGAGTAAGTTTTATATGATACAAATTTGTTTCCTATCAGTTCTTCTTTCACAAAATGATCTATAATCGTATAATACAAGATGTTTAGAAGACTTTTTTCCATATAAAAAGCAGATGAAATTGAAAATATAAGAATAATAGAATTCTCTGAATATTATAGAATATGCCCATAAGAAATAAACGTGAGATAAAACTGTTTCAGTCCTTCAGAGAAGCATGAGATCAAAGGGAGAGATGAAAATGCTTTGCAGTCATTACTCTTATTTTTCTGTAATATCTACATCCCTGATACTCATTATGTGGCCGTAAACTGTCAACATCCACATCTCCTAGGAACTTGTTAGAAGTAAGTGCAGAATCTCAGTCCCCACCATAGATTCAGAATTGCAGTTTAACAAGATCCCCAGGTAATTCATATGCATGCTAAAATTTCAGACTTGCTGAGATATAGAGCTGCTTTTTTTTTTTCTGTAACTATCTATGGAGGTAAACATATGGAGTTTGCTTGATGATGTGGTAAAGTGAGACATGCCTCTCCTTCCTATAGGAGGAGAGACAGAGAGACTAAAATCATCATGGTAGCACTGGTAGCACCGGAGTCCTTCTCTACTATCGTGGAGGCTTTTGTAACATAAGCTACATCTTGAAGGGGTCAGATGTGCCATTAACACCATCGTGCTGAGGTTAATTAATTATTTATTTTCACAAGCAGCAGAATCAAGGTCACGTTCATAGGAGGAACTAGTTTTTTCATGGTCGATTAGACTGTGTTGTTTCTGGTAAATACTAATTTTCCCTTTGACAACGAGTGCTTTCATCTTAGGTAATTAGTGAGGAAATCAATGGCAGGCGTCCACAGTCAAGAGCTGGAAGTAGATTCACACATTCTCCTTCCTCCCCTGGTCCTGAGACTAGAGCCCATTCCTACCCTTTAGGGGTGTGTAAGGGCCATCATCTTGGGCTTAATGGCATGAAGCAGACCCTGAAAGGGACTAAGACATTCTCCCTACTTTTGTGGGAAGAGGTGAGTTCTTTTCAGGGATTGGGTTGAGAAACAAGGAGCCTGAGTTTTAAAATAATGGTTGTGAGAGCAGGATAGAGAGATTAAGGGAGGAGAGAGATCATGAGAGAGAACATTCAGAAGGATCTTCCTCTATTTGGTGGTTTTCAACTTTTGCTGCTTGCTAGAATCACTGGGAAGCTATAAAAATGTCTGCTTTGGGGGCTGCACCCAGACCAATAACATTAGAATCTCTAGTGGGACCTAGGTATCAGTTTTTGTTTCCTCCCTCCCTCCCTCCTTTCTTCCTTCCTTCCTTCCTTCCTTCCTTCCTTTCTTTCTTTCTTTCTTTCTTTCTTTCTTTCTTTCTTTCTTTCTTTCTTTCTTTCTTTCCTCTTTCTCTCTTTCTCTCTTTCTCTCTTTCTTTTTCTTTCTTTCTTTTAAGATCTCCAGATCATCCGATTTTGTGATTAAGGTTCAGAACCATTGAAGGTCTAAATTTCTAGAGTTTCCTTCACTTATGTGTTAAATATGTTTTGTGGGGGGAAATCTAGTAGGCAGGAAGAGTTCCAGCATCTTGAATATTGGCAGAAAGATCAAGGAACAAATGAGACATGAAGCTTCTTTTGGAGACCACTGGGTAAATCTATGCTCAGGCTCTGGAAACAGTGTGACTAAATTCCTCTTGGGAAAATCTGTTCTCTGCTTCCTTTTCTCAATCCTTACAATCTACCAAGAAACACTCACTGCTGGCTGAGTGTGGTAGCCAGCCTCTAAGATGGTCCACTGATCCTTGTCTCCTAATAGTCATGCTCTTGTGTGGTCCCCTCTCACACTGAATCACTCAAGGCTAACCTGTGTGACCAACAGAAAACGGTAGAAGTGGTGGTGTGAGACATCCAAGGCTGGGTCGTAAAATGTATTACAGCTTTTGCTTTAGTATCTTGGACCTCTAGCTCTACTAAAAGCCAGCTGCCATGTTCTGAGGACACTAAAGTGGTCCCATGGAGATGAACCAACTTGCCAGCTACTTGACTAAGTTGCCTTAGAAATGGATCACCCAACACAATGAGCCTTCAGATTACTGCAGCCCCAGCTGACATTTGACTGCAACATCATGCGAGACCCTGAGCCAGAACTGCATCATTTGGCTCCTCCCCAAATCCTGGTCTACAGAAACCATGAAAGATAAAAAGTGATTATTGTTTTTTAGGCTACTAAATCTTGGAATAATTTATTATACAGCAATAAATAATTAACACAGCAGGGCTCATCCAAACCTTGGTTACCCAGTAAAGGAGTCAGTTTGGGCACATATTTGTAGATCATTCTAGAGCACAGCAACAGAGTTGAATATTTTAGCAACAAGTTGTATTCGATTCTACTTTAAATTAAACTGACTACTTTATATGTAAGCCAAATATTAAAGTTTGTGGCAAAACTAGTGATATCATCAAAGCCTTAGCTTTTCCTTAGGTCTTAACAAATAGTGAGACATAATTTGATATACAGTCAGCATTGTTGAATAAAACTTTCTACAATTATGGAAATGCTCTATACCTGCACTGTCCAATATGCTACAGTTGGCTATTGAGCACTTGATGTCAGACTACTGCAACTGAGGGGCTGAATCTTAAATTTTATTTAATTTTAACTTGTGGCTACCATATTGACAGAGAATTCTATATAATTTCTGGGCAGAATATAGAGATCACAAAAATATTCTGCCATAGTTTGTAAGTTGTGAATTGAGAATAGGTGGAAGACCCAGTAAGGGAAGCAGTTTATCTGTGGTATATTCAAATAATATGCTTTTTTTTTTTCCTTTTAACCCCTAAGTATGTGTCTCTTGGAGTAAATGATGACAAACCACAAAGAAGCAGATCATAAGGGATTGTGTATATCCAAGTTGTAATTGATGAAGAAGCTTATACTGGAATTTGAGGGGAATTTTGAGATTTTGTCAAAGAGTTTTCTGCATGGTGCCTGCTGAACTGCTTTCTAGAAAGGTACTGGCCCTGGCCAGCTGCCCTCTTATTTCTTTTGCTGAATCTTATTGGGTGACTACACACTACAAGGCAAGCTCAAGAAGATTTCCAAGCAGTGTAAGGTCAACACAATCTATTTATAGTTTCTAATATCTAGAGATTTTGTTGTTTATTTATGATAGTGTGATGATGATGACTGTTATGATTATTAACTACTAATGATTAGTTTTGGATCAAATTAATTTATTAAGTTTACCTAGTATCCTGTATTTTTTCGTTTTTTTTTTTTGTATTCAATCGGAGAACCAGAGATAAATTAATAGAAATTCCTAGCACCTTTTTGGTTCTCTGCTTTATCCAAGATTTTTAAACATGTTATACATGGAAAATTATGGGTAGACTAAATTTTGCAACCTGAATTTTATTTAAAATACCTATGAAATTGTTCTATTTTATGATCATCTAATTATGTTCTAACAGAAAAAAATGATGAAAACTTATTTTTGAAGTAATCAGTGGTCGATGACATGCTCTTTGATAAAGTAAGGATTTTTTTTGTCATATAGGTATCTATGAATTATATATTTAATTTATCTGCTTTCTGATTTTGGATATTTGTTTATATCAGTTACCAAATTTTTTTTGCTTGGTTATTATTGCAAAATTAAAAGGTGATTTTATTTTTGAAAAAAAAAATCAGACATATAGGTAATTAAATAAAGAAACAAAAACACCCCAAATCCTACCACTTATACCACTCTGAATTGTTTATACATATACACACACATTTTTACAGAAACACGCTATGAATTATATTTATATACACACATTTTTACAAAAATGAGTTCATATTATATGTACTGCTTTGATATTGCTTTTCATTTTACAATAAGGAATAGCATAGTTTCATGACATTATATGTCTTATAGTTACTGAAATGGGTAGTTATATGAATAATTATCAAGTTTTTTAAAGAGTCTTTGATATACATTTGTGTGTATATTAACATCCTATTTTTAATACAGTAATTCCAGAATCATATCTACTACTTCTTCAACAAATCATGAGGCAAAATGGGAAAACTAATAGATGTAAAAATCAGATATATGCAGACTTTCCATTTAAATCTATGTCAACCTGCTGCCATGTCTGGGGAAAGTCAGTCTTCCCCAGAGTGCTAAAGGAGAGGGCAGGATTTTATTTGAAAAGTGGGGAAAATGCTTGAAATGTGAAGTTACTGAAACACTGTTACTCCACTGAACTTTTGAGGTCTAGCTGAATGACTGCTCCAATCGTTCCTTTGCCTCTCTTACTTCCCCAGCTTCCCTCCCGGGGTTTCATGGTGTCACCTTCAAAATAAACTGCTTGCACTGGAATGTTGCTTCGTGAAGAACCTAAATTAAATCACTTTTTTTCTTATAAAAATTTATTTTCAATATTCAACCTTAAGTCTAAAAATTTTAATTCGTTTATTAATTTCTAAGAATTTTTAACTCTATTACTTTGTTTTTTCTACTGACTCAGTCATGTCATCCATACATAACAGTTTTATTTCTTCCTTCAAATTCTTATTTTATTCTTTTGTAAAACAGTTTTGAAAGAATATTGGCAGAAGAATAAGAATAAATTTGGTGTTTCTTAAAAATACACTTACAAGTGACAGTGAAAAAATGACCTTCGATTGTATATCGTCTTCTTTGAGGAAAAGGTTTTACTAACTGAGAGGAGTAGACTGAATATTGTAATAGTGAGTATGTACATGACTGAATTTGAGAACTAAGGCCACAATTGATACAATCTTATTCCTTCATTCACCACGTCTATATGTAGTGGGTGTATTGTGCCTTGGGCCCTATTTTATTTTTCTTTATTATATTTTAAAAAATCTTTATTGGAGTATAATTGCTTTACAGTGGTGTGTTCATTTCTGTTGTATAACAAAGTGAATCAGCTATACATAAACATATATCCCCATATCTCCTCCCTCTTGTGTCTCCCTCCCACCCTCCCTATCCCACCCCTCTAGGTGGACACAAAGAACCGAGCTGATCTCCCTGTTCTATGTGGCTGCTTCCAACTAGCTATCTATTTTACATTTGGTAGTGAATATATGTCCATGCCACTCTCTCACTTTGTCCCAGCTTACCATTCCCCCTCCCCGTGTCCTCAAGTCTGCATCTTTATTCCTGTCCTGCCACTAGGTTCTTCAGAACCTTATTTTTATTTTTTATTTTTAGAGTCCATATATATGTGTTAACATACAGTATTTGTTTTTCTCTTTCTGACTTACTTCAAACTGTATGACACACTCTAGGTCCATCCACCTCACTACCAATAACTCAATTTCGTTTATTTTTATGGCTGAGTAATATTCCATTGTATATTTGTGCCACATTTTCTTTATGCATTCATCTGTTGATGGACTCTTAGGTTGCTTCCATGTCCTGGCTATTGGAAATAGAGCTACAGTGAACATTGTGGTACATGACTCTTTTTGAATTATAGTTTTCTCAGGGTATATGCCCAGTAGTGGGATTGCTGGGTTGTATGGTAGTTCTATTTTTACTTTTTAAGGAACCTCCATACTGTTCTCCATAGTGGCTGTATCAATTTACACTCCCACCAACAGTGCAAGAAGGTTCTCTTTTCTCCACACCTTCTCCAGCATTTATTGTTTGTAGATTTTTTGATGGTGGCCATTCTGACTGGTATGAGGTGATACCACATTGTAGTTTTGATTTGCATTGCTCTAACCATTAGTGATATTGAGCATCCTTTCATGTGTTTGTTGGCAACCTATCTTCTTTGGAGAAATGTCTATTTGGATCTTCTACCCATTTTTGGATTGGTTTGTTTTTTTGATATTGAGTTGCATGAGCTGCCTGTATATTTTGGAGATTAATCCTTTGTCAGTTGCTTCATTTGCAACTATTTTCTCCCATTCTGTGGGTTGTCTTTTGGTCTTGTTTATGGTTTCCTTTGCTGTGCAAAAGATTTTAAGTTTCACTAGGTCCCATTTGTTTATTTTTATTTTTATTTATATTTCTCTAGGAGGTGGGTCAAAAAGGATCTTGCTGTGATGTATGTCATAGAGTGTTTTGCCTATGTTTTCCTCTAAGAGTTTTATAGTGTCTGGCCTTATATTTAGGTCTTTAATCCATTTTGAGTTTATTGTTGTGTATGGTGTTAGGGAGTGTTCTAATTTCATTCTTTTACATGTAGCTGTCCAGTTTCCCAGCCCCACTTATTGAAGAGGCTGTTTTTTCTCCATTGTATATTCTTGTCTCCTTTATCAAAGATAAGGTGACCATATGTGTGTGGGTTTATCTCGGGGCTTTCTATCCTCTTCCATTGATCTAGATTTCTGTTTTTGTGCCAGTACCATAATGCCTTGATTAGTGTAGCTTTGTAGTATAGTCTGAAGTCAGGGAGCTGATTTCTCCAGCTCCATTTTTCTTTCTCAAGATTGCTTTGTCTCTTCGGGGTCTTTTGTGTTTCCATACAAATTATGAAATTTTTTGTTCTACTTCTGTGAAAAATGCCAGTGGTAGTTTGATAGGGATTGCATTGAATCTGTAGATTGCTTTGGGTAGTATACTCATTTTCATAATGTTGATTCTTCCAATCCAAGAACATGGTATATCTCTCCATCTGTTTGTATCATCTTTAATTTCTTTCATCAGTGTCTTACAGTTTTCTGCATACAGATCTTTTGTCTCCTTAGGTAGGTTTCTTCCTAGGTATTTTATTCATTTTGTTGCAGTGGTAAATGGGAGTGTTTCCTTAATTTCTCTTTCAGATTTTTCATCATTAGTGTATAGGAATGCAAGAGATTTCTGTGTATTAATTTCATATCCTGCTACTATACCAAATTCATTGATTAGCTCTGGTAGTTTTCTGGTAGCATCTTTGGGATTCTCTATGTATAATATCATGTCATCTGCAAACAGTGACAGTTTTACTTCTTTTCCAATTTGGATTCCTTTTATTTCTTTTTCTTCTCTGATTGCTGTGACTAAAACTTCCAAAAGTATGTTGAATAATAGTGTTGAGAGTGGGTAACCTTGTCTGGTTCCTGATTTTTGTGGAAATGCTTTCAGTTTTTCACTATTGAGAACGATGTTGGCTTTGGGTTTGTCGTATGTGGTCTTTAATATGTTGAGGTAGGTTCCCTCTATGCCCACTTTCTGGAGGGTTTTTATCATAATTCAGTGTTGAATTTTGTCAAAAGCTTTTTCTGCATCTATTGAGATGATCATATGGTTATTATCTTTCAATTTGTTGATATGATTTATCACATTGATTCATTTGCATATATTGAAGAATTCTTGCATTCCTGGGACAAAAGCCACTTGATCATGGTGTATGATCCTTTTAATGTGCTGTTGGATTCCATTTGCTAGTATTTTGTTGAGGATTTTTGCATCTATGCTCATCAGTGATATTGGTCTGTAGTTTTCTTTTTTTGTGACATCTTTGTCTGGTTTTGGTATCAGGGTGATGATGGCCTTGTAGAATGAGTTTGGAAGTGTTCCTCCCTCTGCTATATTTTGGAAGAGTTTGAGATGGATAAGTGTTAGCTCTTCTCTAAGTGTTTGATGGAATTCACCTGTGATCCATCTGGTCCTGGGCTTCTGCTTTTGGAAGATTTTTAAATCACAGCTTCAATTTCAGTGCTTGTGATTGGTCTGTTTATAATTTCTATTTCTTCCTTTTTCAGTCTCGGAGGTTGTGCTTTTCTAAGAATTTGTCCATTTCTTCCAGGTTGTCCATTTTATTGGCATATAGTTGCTTTTAGTAATCTCTCATGATCCTTTTTATTTCTGTAGTGTCAGTTGTTACTTCTTTTTCATTTCTAATTCTATTGATTTGAATCTTCTCCCTTTTTTTCTTGATGTGTCTGGCTAGTGGTTTATCAATTTTGTTTATCTTCTCAAAGAACCAGCTTTTAGTTTTATTGATCTTAGCTATTGTTTCCTTCATTTCTTTTTCATTTATTTCTGACCTGATCTTTATGATTTCTTTCCTTCTGCTAACTTTGGGGCTTTTTTGTTCTTATTTCTCTAATTGCTTTAGGTGTAATGTTAGGTTGTTTATTTGAGATGTTTCTTGTTTCTTGAGATAGGATTGTATTGCTGTAAAATTCCCTCTTAGAACTGCTTTTGCTGCATCCCATAGGTTTTAGGTCGTGTTTTCATTGTCATTTGTTTCTAAGTATTTTTTAATTTCCTCTTTGATTTCTTCAGTGATCTCTTGGTTATTTAATAGTGTATTGTTTAGCCTCCATGTGTTTGTATTTTTTACAGATATTTCCTGTAATTGATATCTAGTCTCGTAGCATTGTGGTCAGAAAAGATACTTGATATGATTTCAATTTTCTTAAATTTACCAAGGCTTGATTGGTGACCCAAGATACAATCTATCCTGGAGAATGTTCCATGAGCACTTGAGAAGAAAGTGTATTCTGTTGTTTTTGGGTGGAATGTCTTATAAATAACAATTAATTCTATCTCATTTAATGTATCATTTAAAGCTTGTGTTTCTTTATTTATTTTCATTTTGGATGATCTGCCCATTGGTGAAAGTAGACTGTTAAAGTCCCCTCCTATGATTGTGTTACTGTTGATTTCCCCTTTTATGGCTGTTAGCATTTGCCTTAAGTATTGAGGTACTCCTATGTTGGGTGCATACATATTTATAATTGTTATATATTCTTCTTGGATTGATCCTTTGGTCATTTGTAGTGTCCTTCTTTGTCTCTTGTAATAGTCTTTATTTTAAAGTCTATTTTGTCTGATATGAGAATTGCTACTCCAGCTTTCTTTTGATTTCCATTTGCATGGAATATCTTTTTCCATCCCCTCACTTTCAGTCTGTACGTGTCCCTATTTCTGAAGTGGGTGGGTCTCTTGTAGACAGCATATATACAGGTCTTGTTTTTGTATCCATTCAGCCAGTCTATGTCTTTTGCTTGGAGCATTTAATCCATTTATCTTTTAGGTGGTTATCGATGTGTGTGTTCCTATTACCATTTTCCTATTTGAATTGGGTTTGTTTTGTAGGTCTTTTCTTTCTCTTGTGTTTCCTGCCTAGGGAAATTCCTTTAGGATTTGTTGTAAAGTTGGTTTGGTGGTGCTGAATTCTGTTAGCTTTTGCTTGTGTGTAAAGGTTTTAATTTCTCCATCAAATCTGAATGAGATCCTTGCTGGGTAGAGTAATCTTGGTTGTGGTTTTTCCCTTTCACCCCTTTAAATATGTCCTGCCACTCACTTCCAGCTTGCAAAGTTTCTGCTGAAAGATCAGCTGTTAACCTTATGGGGATTCCCTTCTATGTTATTTGTTGCTTTTCCCTTGCTGTTTTAAATATTTTTTCTTTGTGTTTAATTTTTGATATTTTCATTAATATGTGTCTTGGCATGTTTCTCCTTGGATTTCCCCTGTGTGGGACTCTCTGTGCTTCCTGGACTTGACTATTTCCTTTCCCATATTAGTGAAGTTTTCAATTATAAGCTCTTCAAATATTTTCTCTTACCCTTTCTTTTTCTCTTCTTCTGGGACACCTATAGTTTGAATGTTGGTGCATTTAATATTGTCCCAGAGGTCTCTGAGACTGTCCTCAATTCTTTTCATTCTTTTTCCTTTATTCTGCTCTACAGTAGTTATTTCCACTATTTTATCTTCCAGGTCACTTATCTGCTCTTCTGCCTAAGTTATTCTGCAATTGATTCCTTCTTGAGCATTTTAAATTCATTTATTTTGCTTTTCATCATTGTTTGTTTGCTCCTTAGGTCTTCTAGGTCCTTGTTAAACATTTTTTGTATTTTCTCCATTCTATTTCCAAGATTTTGGTTCATCTTTACTATCACTACTCTGAATTCTTTTTCAGGTAGACTGCCTATTTCCTCTTCATTTGTTTGATCTGGTGGGTTTTTACTTTGTTCCTTCATCTGCTGTGTATGTCTCTCTCTTCTTATTTTGCTTAACTTACTGTGTGTTTGGTTCTCCTTTCTGCAGGTTGCAAGTTCGTAGTTCCTGTTGTTTTTGGTTTCTGCCTCCAGTGGGTAAGGTTTGTTCAGTGGGTTGTGTAGCCTTCCTGGTGGATGGGACTGGTGCTTGTGTTCTGGTGGATGAGGCTGGATCTTGTCTTTCTGGTGGGCAGGACCATGTCTGGTCGTGTGTTTTGGGGTGTCTGTGAACTTATGATTTTAGACATCCTCTCTGCTAATGGGTTGGGTTGTGTTCCTGTCTGGCTAGTTTTTTTGGCATAGGGTGTCCAGCACTGTAGCTTGCTGGTCTTTAAGTGGAGCTGGGTCTTAGCATTGAGATGGAGATCTCTGAAAGAGCTTTCGCTGTTTGATATCACATGGGGTTGGGAGGTCTCTGGTGGGCCAATGTCCTGAACTTGCCTCTCCTACTTCAGAGGCTCAGGCCTGACACCTGGCTGGAGCACCAAGACTCTGTCAGCCACCTGGCTCAGAAGAAAAGGGAGAAAAAAAGAGAAATAAATAAATAAAATAAAATAAAGTTATTAAAATATTTTTTTTTAATTATTAAAAATAGAAAAATAAAATAGTAATAAAAGAAAGGGAAAGAAAGAGAGAGCAGTCAAACCAAAAAACAAGTCCACCAATGATAACAAGCAGTAAAAACTATACTAAAAAAGAAAAACGGACAGACAGAACAGTAGGACAAATGGTAAAGGCAAAGGTATACAGACAAAATTACACAAAGAAGCATATACATACCCACCCATAAAAGGAGAAAAAGGAAAAAAAATATTTTTTAAAAAAGGGAAGAGAGCAAGCAAATCAATAAACAAATCTACCAATGATAATAAGCTCTAAATACTAAACTATGATAAACATAAAACAAGAAACAAATTAGATGCAGAAAGCAAATCCCAAGTCTACAGTTGACCCCAAAGTCCACCGCCTCAATTTTGGGATGGTTCATTGTCTATTCAGGTATTCCACAGATGCAGGGTACATCAATTTCATTGTGGAGATTTAATCCACTGCTCCTGAGGCTGCATGGAGAGATTTCCCTTTCTCTTCTTTGTTCGCACAGCTCCTGGGGTTCAGCTTTGGATTTGACTCTGCCTCTGCATGTAGGTCACCTGAGGGCATCTGTTCCCTGCCCAGACAGGATGGAGATAAAGTAGCAGCTGATTACAGGGCTCTGGGTCACTCAGGCCAGAGGGGGAGGAAGGGGTACAGAATGCGGGGCTAGTCTGTGGTGGCAGAGGCCAGCGTGATGTTGCAACAGCCTGAGGCACACTGTGTGTTCTCCCGGGGAAGTTGTCCCTGGTTCATGGGACCCTGGCAGTGGCGGGCTGCACAGGCTACTGGGAGGGGAGGTGCGGATAGTGACCTGTGCTTGCACACAGGCTTCTTGGTGGCTGCAGCAGCAGGCTTAGCATCTCATGCCCGTCTCTGGTATCCATGCTGATAGCCATGGCTCGCGTCCATCTCTGGAGCTTGTTTAGGTGGTACTCTGAATGCCCTCTCCTTGCGCACCCCAAAACAATGGTTTCTTGCCTCTTAGGCAGTTCCAGACATTTTCCCAGACTCCCTCCCAGCTAGCTGTGGCACACTAGCCCCCTTCAGGCTGTGTTCATGCAGCCAACCCCAGTCCTCTCCCTGGGATCTGACCTCCTAAGCTGGAGCCTCAGCTCCTAGCCCCCACCCACCCCACTGGGTGAGCAGACAAGCCTCTCAGGCTGGTGAGAGTTAGTCAGCACTGATCATCTGTGTGGGAATCTCCACTTTGCCCTCTGTGCCACTGTTGTTGTGCTCTCCTCCATGGCTCCAATGCTTCCTGCCCACCCACCTGCCATCTCTGCTAGTGAAGGGGCTTCTCAGTGTGTGGAAGCTTTTCCTCCTTCACAGCTCCCTCCCAGAGGGGCAGGTCCCATCCCTATTTTTTGCCTCTGTTTTTTCTTTTTTCTTTTGCCCTACCCAGGTACTTGGAGAGTTTCTTGCCTTTTGGGAAGTCTGAGGTCTTCTGCCAGCGTTCAATAGGTGTTCTGTAGGAGCTGTTCCACATGTAGATGCATTTTTGATGCATTTGTGGGGAGGAAGGTGATCTCCATGTCTCACTCCTCCACCATCTTGAAGCTATCTTCTTGGGCACTATTTTAAACATTGTGAATACTGAGAAGGGTAGATCGATCTGTACCCATGAGCATGGGGTAGACATAGAGCTGTAGATAAAATAAATAATAAGTGAACAAGTTAACTTCATAATTGATGTTTTATGAAGAAAACCCCCAAATAATTAAATAATTCATTTATATTTTCAGTCATTATTAATTAGTTCACTGATATAGTAAATATTATCTGCTATGTAAGACAGCTACATTCTAATTTTTAAGAAATATTAGAGAACAAGATTTCTGACAGCAATCTGAACTAGGAACATTATATTTGCATTTTTAAAATGGTGGTAAATACTTATCATGTGAATTATTGCCTTTCCTTTTTAAGCTTAATATATTATTCTTGAATGGATAATCATGCATGTAGTTTATGAACCTTCGGAAGTTACTACAGATAATCTCTAGAAGTTAGCATATATTCACTCAAGATAAATCATGCTAAATTCTCATGATGTCCCATTTTGTTAGAATCTCTAGAGAACAGAAAATTCCATGGATAAAATGCATTTCAATTATTTCTATTACATCAACACATCTGACAATATCTTTTGCAAAAACATGGTGGTTAGGAAGTGCATTGAATGATAGAGCTGTTGATATTTAGTGCCTTTTAAATGTATGCCTGCTATGTGTTGTAAATAATTCTGTAATTTTCTTTCTTTTTTTAGAAATTCTGTAATTTTCTAATAGAATGTGACTAGCTAGGCTATACTCTTAGCCCTGTTGGCTCAACATTTCCACTGATAATTCTGATAGCATTTTTGAAGTAAGGATACATAGGTGGGGTGCATAACTAAAAATAAATTACAAAGCCAATAATAAGGGTGATGTCAACTGACAGAGACACACTGGTCCAAAAGCAATGAAATGAAATGAAATGAAGCAGAAACAAATTTCAAGTTCTGTTTAGATTCAGAATGTCAGCTGCATGAGAGTGAGCTGGCTTGGCTACAGTACAGATGGCAAAGCTCTGGGACTTCCCTTTGATGACAACTGTAAAATAAGCCAATAGTGTTAGGTAGCCATTAGAAAAATAGACCAGCACAATAGTTAAGTTGCATTAATGAAACATTGTGTCTAGGACAATAAAAGGAATAGAAGAAAACCAAAATTTTACCAAATACTGTTCTGGTGAGATGACTTATGGAGTAAAGTGTCAAACTCCTTGCATTATACTTTAAGGCAGACTTCCCCAATCAGAGTATGTTCAGAGGAAGGGACACAGAATTCTGAAAATCATATCTTTTGAGACAAGTCTGAAAGAACAGGGTATTGTTTTTCTGAAGGAGAAAAGTCTAAAGAGATATTTTCAGAGTACTTTTGTCTACGTGGCAAGCTTTCATGTTGAAGAAGCCAGAGAAAATTTGTTTGATGCTGAACTAGACAGTTAATCTAAAATATTAGTTTGAAGTTAGAGAGATGAAGACTTTGGTCCAATAGGAGGAAAAAATAGAGTTATCCAAAACAAGGCTAACATGTGAGGGAAGACCCCTTTTACTAGGGTCATTTAATCCAAAATCTTTATGCTAGAGTGGAATTTGGGGTCAGATGGCATACCAGTTATTTATCATTGTATAAAAAATTACCCCCTAACTTAGAGAGTAAAAACAATTTTTATTTCAGTAATCCTTTGGTGGGTCAGGAACTCAGAAGAGCTTGCCCAGGCAGTTTTCACTTGGGGTTTGTCATGCAGTTACATTATATATCAACTGCAACCATATGATGGTATGTACTGACTGCACACTGGGGTTGGATGTCCAAGGTGGCTCGCTAACCTGGCTGGCAGGTTTTGCTGGCAATTGGCTGAGAGCTCAGTTGGGGCTACCAACTGGAGCATGAACACATGGCCTCAACTTCCTCACCCCATGGTTGCTTCAGGGTATTTGGACTTCATACTTGGTGACTCAGGGATATCAAAGCATGTGTCCCATTGTGCAAGAGAAGCTGCATTGCCCCTTATGATGTAGCCTCAGAAGTCATGCAGCAGCACCTTTTCTGCACTGTACTACTTGCAAGTGAGTCAGAAGCCTATGTCGATTCATGAGAGGAGGTTATAGATCCTGCTTTTGATGGAAGGAGTGTCCAAAATTTGTGAACATAAAGTTGCCACAGATGACCTCTTAAGTAACTTCCAACTTGAAGTCTCCGATTTTATAAATCTATTGGCTATATGGTAAAATTTTAAGAAAAATAGAGAATTTTTATATCTTCTTTTAAAAATTCAGAGTTGATAGTTGGGCTCTCTTGAAATTATTCATTGGTGTTATCACATAAAGGATTTTTAGTTTGATTTTTATATACTCACAGTGGATATTATGAGAAATATACAACTAAAATGATAGGTTCTCCCAAATAATTTATTTGAAATTATGAATACAAATAGGTAAATAATGCTGTAAAGCATTTTATAAAACAAGAGAGCTTGGCTATTTTAGGCCGGTGGAAGGGCCATGATTAGACAGGCATGTAATTGACAAGCTCAGACAATTTGGGGTTTCTCTACTTGTGTTATTGAATAGAAACAGGTACTATGAATAAAAAAAATTTGAATGTAACCACTGTGTTTGGTGACAGATAAACTTGGAGTGTTGTATTTTATAGGCATATAGAGTTATGCTCATCAAGATGGAGACCTAATCCTTAGCAGAATCTCAATTCAAATAACCACTAAAGACAGTGCATATGTGCTGATTCCCGTCACTCACCTTGTTAACTCCTAAGGCTCAGAGCTAACTGTTGCTTGCGTTTGCCCTCTAGAGTTTTGTGTGCCCTTTGGGTACTCCTGAAATCTGACCTGGACACACTCATACTGTACTTCTGCTAAAGTAACCAGATTTTAGCATTCTGTCCACTTCCTATTGGCATCTGACATCGGACCCAAACATGGCTTTGTCTTGGTGTCCTTAGTAGATGCTGAAAATCTACCTACTCTCATAACATAGCTGGGCTCCACCTATTATAAATTACACTTCCGAGGTTTTAGCAAAGGGATTTTGCTTCTTATACTTGTTTTGGCTTTTGTTGTTTTTACTTGAGGGAGGATATCTATGTTTTCACAGAGTAACCTCTAAGCAACTATAAAATTTTGATAGAACTAATCATACTTTAATCTTTTCTTGATGTTTCCCCCCATTCTTTTTCTCTTTTCTTACAATGAAAGAAAATAGAAATAGAAATTGAAGACTTGCTTTCTCCAGCTACTGTTTTCCCCATTGACTCAAACTTTCATTATCTTCTTTCATAATTGATTAGCACTTGTTGGAAATATTTGCACATATAAATCTGTGGCTTTATTGTTGCAGGTCTAAGTAAAGAGTTATTTTTTATCTCCCAAAGAAGATTCAAACAGTTTTTTCAA
This sequence comes from Balaenoptera acutorostrata, assembly GCF_949987535.1. Lineage (NCBI taxonomy): Eukaryota > Metazoa > Chordata > Mammalia > Artiodactyla > Balaenopteridae > Balaenoptera > Balaenoptera acutorostrata. Next base: position 54,401,088 of record NC_080078.1, read on the forward strand.
AGTAGATTTCATTTAACAAATGCAATCTGCCACTCTTTCTAGCAAATACTCTGTGTGTATATTGACTTTAATTTTACTTGAAATCCAAATTCCATTTACCAGACCAAAATAAGAGACCTCTGTGCGAAAAGAAGCACCTACTACAGCTTCGATTAAAAAACAAAAACAAAACCAGATTCCTTTATATCATGAAATATTAACTCAAACAGAACTGCCTCTTGGTATCCAAAATGTGAAGAGTTGTGAGGGCCAAAATGGCCGACATCAAGGGCCCCCATGGGTGGGAATTCATAAATGGTACTTTGGATAAATACAATGTTGGGTTTCAGGGTTTTTAATGAGACTCTTACTTCATTCTTTACCATTTTTTTCCTTTAAAAAATGAAAACAAACTTATTTACAACAAAACTGCAAAACAGTCCTTGCAAAAGTACAAACCTACTGTTTCACCAACACACTTCCCAGTGAAGTGTTTGTGCTCCAAGCTGACTTTAAACTTTTTCAGGCCTTTCATGTAAGGCCCAGTTTGTGGTAACCCAATTGTGTCAGATGGATCAACTCATCCAGGTATAAGCTCAGTGTTCAGGCCAACATTTGGCCAATGTTTGCAAAGTCTGGTCAAATAGATTATTTATTTTTTTGGAAACTGAAGGAGAGATGAAATATGGTTTGAGTTTTTACACCAAATTTTTCCTTGAAAAATCAGAGTTTACTGCTGTAATATGTACAGTGATGGGATAAGACCATAAAAGAAGGCAGCCTGTTCTTCAGCAATATATGTGCCATTATTATGGCATCGGTGGTGCCTATGCTATATTATTCTTGATCCATTACTGGCAGTTAGGACCATTCTATCACCATAGCCAAAAGAACGCCAAAAAAGTGGATGCAGAGCAGATTCTCATGAAGTCATTCTTGCTCAGTAAGTTGGGGTGCTGGACTGGACTCCAGAATTGCTACCAGAAGAATGTTTGGTTACTTTGGACAGGTTAACAGTTGCCATTTCATTGCCCCAGGGCAGCTGGTTATGAACCCACAACGTGAGTTGTGGAGCTCATGGCAAGAGGTAATTGCAAAGATGAGAACAAATGTTAAAACTTCCCTAACTAGAAACAGTGTTTGAACTAGTGGTAATGTAAACGGAATGTTTTCAGAGCATTCAGATGAACTGAAACAACAACAAAAGCAACATGTTAATTTTTACCTACTTTACAAGAGATTAACAAGAAGTCTAGTCATGTTTAGCCATGGAAAAAGAAAAGAAAAAGATATTTATTTTTGAACAGTGACAAATAAGGTCCTGATGAATTTTTTAAATTCTGCTGAAAAAGAATAAATCTTCTTTGTAGAAAATTAGCACATGAATACAGCACATACAATAAGAAAGAAAACAATAATAAAAGTAAAAACAAGGAAACCATGATCCTACATCAAATAAGAATTGATTATATAGATCTGTCAGAGTTTTTATACACATATACTAGATAGAGGGTACTTAAAAAATAGGTGGATCTAATTTTGTACTATACCTTATACATGTTTCTTCACTTAATAAAGTATTTTTCATGTCACATTTTTCTAAGTTTCCGTTGGTTATATGGTGTTTCATCACAAAGATGCAAAGAACCTACTATTTTTTTTAACAAGAGCTTATGGTTGAGTATTTAGGTTTTTCTACTACTTAAAAAAATTTTCAATAAACACTCCTGTGGTAAGCAAGCTTGTAGATTAAGCTTTATGTAACCACATGATTTTTCTCCTTAGGAAAAATTCCTCAAAGTATAAAGCCTTCAGTGACTCTCCATTGCTAATAGGATAAAGCCAGGTTTTCTTACTCTGGCCCGTATTTCCCTACTCTCTCAACTTCAGCCACGTTGGACATATGATTAATGTATTGTTGGAGTATTTCAGCTTTTGGCCATCTTGGCACCTGGTGGGAGGGCATTCCCTGGGTCTCTTTGTGGTTAGGTGAGGCCACGTGACTAATTATGGCCTTTTAGCCTTTTCCCTTTACCATGGTGATTGATAACATTCCAGCTAGTGGCTGCTTTATCAGACTGTGTTCCCAAGTGAGAAGAACAAGGAGCAGAGCTAATTGGAGCAAAGTCAATTCACAGTGGTTATGAAATGTGAGTGAGAAATAAATCTTTGTTGGTTTAAACCACTGAGACTTTAGGGTTATATGTTACAGCCACATAGCAGAGCTTACACTGACTGAAACACTGGCCTTTACATTTTGCATTCCCTTCCCCTCCTTGTTATTTGTACACATTATTACATTTGCCAGGTACTTCATTTCCTTATCTAGTAAACATTTACTTACTCAGTGCACTCTAGGAAATTTTGCCAGAAATCTGGGACTGCTCAACTTACTTACCCTTAGTATAGGCACTTTTAAATTCATATAAATATTTTTCAGTGTTTGTCAAAATTACAATTTACATTGTTCTCTTATTAGTATACCTATTTTTTGTAATGTCTATCTTGTCTTGTAGATCATAACCACTATGAGAGGTAGACATTTTACAATGTGCTTGGCACATAATATTAGGTACTTGATAAATTATTTGTGTAATGAATGAAGAAATGCCAAGACAATTTCTAAACTCTATCATGGTCTTAGCCAAATCAATCTCCCAAAAGATCTCAGACCACACTGCACAAAAGTGACCATTCTCTCTAACCTATATAAACAGCTTCCTGATTTTAGAGGCAAAAAGCTCTCATTACTCATTGTTGTAATTTTAATTTCTTCTGAAAGGATAAAATACTTTCATTTGTTCATTGGCCATTTTTATTTCTAGTGGCCTATGCATTTCCTTTGCTTAATTTGAGTTGGGTTTCTATCACTTATAATTGAAAGGGCATTGAATAATGTAAGATAATGTGTAAATTCAGCTTTGTTCTGCTCTGTAGACCTTGAATGCTCTCTTTTGCTCTAGATCTCTGTCCTTCTCTCCTTTCTCTGAAATGTTCTAGGAGTGCCAAGTTGACTGAACTTGAGAATATTAAAGCTCTTAAGCAGCTAGTAAGGCTAACATTTTGATTCCTACTCCACTAATTTTCCTTCTGCAAAGTGTCCTCAGGAATTCTTCAAGGAGGTCTACATGACTGAAAGGACAAGATTTGGACATTCTAGAGTCTATGGCTATGAAACCATCCAGTCACCAGTTCTTTAGAATCCTGATGCAACACATTTTATCTAGCTATTTATTTTACCTGTGAAACTAACTAAACAGTCATATATGAACATCTAAAGTCATAGAAATTATAGCCCAATCCTGGTATAGCATAATACAGATGGCATAGCATTCCAAGAATTAATTTTAGCCTAATTTTGTTTTCTTGTCTCTGGAAGCAGACAATTCAAAGTGTGAATAAAAATTCATTCAAAATAAACAAACTTATCTATGCTCTGTGTTTCCCACCCCTTAGCAAATTGTATCCTTTCTTTCTATAAGGGTTAATTCTATATAATTTACAAAAGGATTAGTTATCTATTAAGCGTTTACATCTTCAGCCTTGTGATATAAATTCTATTCTCCTAGGTTTGTAGCAAAAGTTACTTTCATATGTTTTCTACTTCCTAGGGAAAACGCTAATTGTTTTTGGTCACAAAGTGTATACATATATACACTTCCCAAATTTGATCCTAACATCTGCCTGAAAATCCCAGTGGAACAACCTTTGCAATGCTGACCTTCATTTTGCTCTCCAGAGAAAAGGAAACTTTTCCTTCGTATTTCTTTTGTCTAACCCTTATAATCATTTTCCCCTAGAATTTTATTTGGTTCAAATGATTGATCTGTTTCAGTGAAGTAAACTGCATTTCCAGATTTAGGCTGTACTGTCTGTTATAGAGATATGTTGAAGGAATTATTAATAAATACCTCCTATATGTTGTGCATTGCTGCAGAAAGCAGATACCCGTGGAGAGGAGCGATACCAGCGTCCATTGTATTCATTCAGGGGTCTTGGTGTGTGAGTGAGTCTGCCTGCCATGTCACAATCACAGTATCCTTTGCTTCATGTTGGACTAGTCCACAGTATATTACTTTTCTATGTACCACACACGTGTGCCACAGATGGCCGCTTTTAATTTCAGAGCTCAAATGTAATAAATTCAGCACATTAATATTTGGTTAAGATTAAGTGCTGGGAGGCTACTATGAAAAACCCATCATTCAAGTTCATCTCTAACCAGGCAGTTGTGATTCCATTGCTACAAAATAAACCTTTGTCATACTTTCTCCTCTGCCTCACAACCTTTTCTCTTTCTTTGTAAGACATAAATCTAATCCACATGCTAACATTTGCTTACAAGCTGTGCAAAAGAACTCAAGGTTTTGGTATTTGGTTAAAACAGACCCTTTCAAGGAGACTTTCTACTAGTTGTATGAGTCGAAGTGCATCCTGGCTTTCTTTTTTGCCCTCTGTTTGGACCCTGCATTGATTTTACTTATTTATTTTATGTTTTATTGAATTCAGTGGAAGGCAGTCAAATCATCAGCAGGAATTCCAGTGGAATCACTGTGTTGATGGGCATGGTGTGAGAGGCTTGGCGGAAAGTCTGATTTCTGTACTCAGGCCAAGAAAGAAGACTCTCAGGTGGAGAAGTGATAAGAAAATATTAAATAAAGTTGGGCAAAGCTATCAAAGAGACTCCCATCCATCCTTTCTTGCAATCCATCCACTTTCTTCTTTCTTTCTACCCATTTGCAGCTTATGTTCCAAACTTTATCATTGTTATAACCTTGTAATAACAACCTTGCCAATAGCCCACCTACTTACTCTTCTGTTACCATAATGATGTAGTAATATCTAGGTAAGTAGACATTGACTAATAGTTGACCTTATTGACCTCATGTATTTACCTTCTCTGTGCCTGTACTTGAACAGACAAGTTCTGCTAGGTCATGTGTTGCACATTCCTGGTTACGAGTCTCAATAGCACTTCCACAGGCTCAGCCTGGTTGCTACAGTTTGTGGTCAGCTCACTCTCTGACTCTCCATGATGACCACTCTGAACTTCCTCCACTCTTCTCCACTGTCCAACTCCTCTCCTTCTGTCTCAGAAGACATCACCTCCTGTTTAGATGCCATCCCTCCACCCAGCTTTTGTATCCCATCTTTTCCAGCCATTTCAGTAATGGTAGCTTTTTAACCCTTTCTCCCTTGAATATTTAGCTGCTTACTCATGCATGGATCCTTTCTATTGTCCTTCAAACAGATGTGTAGATTCATTGACTCTCTGTTCAACTCCATTGACCTGTTTGTTTATTTTTGCAGAAATACCACACTATTTTAGTGTCAGTATCTTTATAAGAAGGCTTGCTATCTGGTGGTACAAGTTCCCTTACATTAGTCTACTTCTTTAAGGTTTTCTTGGCTATTTTGAGCTTTCTGATAAATTTTAGAATAAGCTTGTCAACCCACACACATACACACACCCATACACCATACTTAGATGTGTAACATACACGACTCTGTTGGGATTTTTATTGTGATTGTACTGAATCTATAGATCAGCTTGGGAATGGTTTGCACCTTTGCAATATTGAATCTTCCAATCCAGGGGCAAAAATATAGCTCTCCGTTATTACATGTATCTTCTCTAAAGTCTCTGAATGCAAATTTTATCATTTTTTTCTTCTAGAAATCTTGCATATCTTATGTTAGATTTATGTTTTAGTATTTTTAATTGAAAGTAGTATCTTTTAATTTCTTTTTCCCCTTGTTGCTTACAAACAGAATATAATTTCATGTTGTGTATTAATTTGCATTCAGCAACATTCTGAAATTCGATCATTTATTTGAACAGTTCATTTGTAGTGTCTTTGGATTTTCTACATGTAATCATATCATCTGTTAATAATAGCACTTTTTCCTTTTTCCAGTTCTAGTTTCTTTCTTTTCTTTCCTTTCCTCCTTTCTTCCTTCCTCCCTCCCTTTCTCTCTCCATCCTTCTCTTTCTTTCTTTTTAGAACTTAAGAAGAAGAACCAGCAATTTTGAGAACTTGAGAAGGAGCTTAGTAATTTTATATATTATATATATATATATATATATATATATATATATATATATATATATATTCACTTACAGAGGGCCGTAAAAACTGAAAAAGTTTAAGGATGCACAAAACATTTTTGTTTCACCTCTGAATTTAATGGTTATAATGGAAGAATAACCAATTTTGATGTGTTTATTTTTCAATAATTAGGGAAGTAATAATAGATCTAGATGAAACAAATATGGCAAAATGTCAACAAGTGGTGATTTTATTGGTGGGTATTGGAATGTTTGTTGTACTACTTTTTTTCTCCCATTTATGTTTGAAATTTTCACAATAAAATTTAAAAATGTATAAATGGATTAGTTGTTCTATTAAAAGACAAAGATTGACAGTTTGGAAAAAAAATCTATCTGATGTTTATAAAAGACCCACCTAACACAAATATGTGGAATGCTTGAAATAAAAGGATAGAGGATAAAAATATTACTCATGCAAATACAAACCAAAAGAAAATGAGATAGTTATAGAAGTATCAAATATAATAGATTTTAACATAAAGAGGGTCAACTCACAAGAAAGATAAAATAATTCTAAACGTAAAAGAAAGGATTAATGTGTATATCTTTTCCTTTAGGTACCATTTTGAGTAAGGAATTCATGTATGAGATAGTTGTCAAAGTAGTGTATGTGGTGTTCTGTTTCATTTTATATCCTTGTAAGTATCATTATGCACTCATGAAGTTTTACGTATTCAAAGTGTTTGAATTATAGGTTGGACTATTCTTGATGCTCAAATTATCTCACATTTGGCTAATATGAGCCTCTTTAAATGTTTGATCTTTTTACACAAAATAAAATGCAAGTTACTTGGGCATTCAAATCAGTTATCACGTTTTATGTTTTTTACTTTGCCAGTTTAAAAATGTTTTGCTCCTCCTTCTTTTGTGCCTTTTTTGAATTGATTTTTTTTTTTTTTTCAGGAAGCTTACCCAACCCATGAGTCCAGGGTTTTATTGTGGGTTAGTCATGTAGGCACAGTGCCCACGTGAGTGACCTCAGCTATTGGACTCCAGCTTCCCAAGAGGTAAAACTGACACAGTAAGGCCCAAGGTCTTGGGCATACAAAAACACTGTTATCAAGCAAGATATTCTAAAGGCTCAGAGATTATCTCCCAGGATCCTGTCAAAGGCCAGTCCTGAAGACAGGCCTTTTTATGGAATGTGCAAATTTGAGCAGCCTGGGTCTGCTGAGGTAACCCTTTCTTGCACTCAGGCTGTGAAAAACAAATAAAAGTTTAGCCAGAATTTTCACTATGTTCTGCCTTGTGAGTATTAAAATAATACTTTATTCCAGAATTGTTAGTTAATATACTTCTAAAATCCAACCCTCTTTAAAATATGCTTGGAAGGGAAAATGCTGCTTTTCAGCTTTTTTTTTGCTAAGAATCTCCGGCTCTAGAGTGAATCTTCTCTTTCATCTGCTTGTTTTACACATTTCAGTAACGTGATTGCTACCAGCCTATGGATAGAAATATTGAAATGATTATTTCTGCTAATAAAAGCACATTTTAGTGTTCTTGACCCCGTCAATTTAGGCTCTACCTCCATCCCACCCCCAACCCCACCTCAATCCCCCGCTGAGTCTGGGAGAATAACTAACTTTTGAAATGGCGTGGGAATATGCCCTGGCAAGAACTCAGTGAGTACAGGTTATCCTTGGTTCCACTCAGAGATGGGGAGGACATTCACTCTATAGTTTATGTCACAACTGATCCAACTGAGCACCAAAGCATCTCTACTTGACACCTAATCTCCCACAGTCCTTGGCATAGCGGGGTTTTCGTGTTCTGCCTGTAGCCCCTCCCCCACAAGGCTCAGATTAGCATCCGCAGGGCGGGGCTGTGACAAGAGCAGCTCTGTCCAGTCTCTTACTCTTCCCAGCAACCTTTTCTCCCTGCAGATTTCTTCACCTCCCACAGCTAGATGCCTGACAGCTCTTTCTATTTCTGATCAACAGATATGTGGGCACAGGTTACAGTGGAATTGCAAGGCTGAGACACCAGATTAGTGTCAATTTATGAAAAATCTTGGGAATCTCATTCTCCACTTGCACGACAGAAAAGTTGGCCAAGTTCAGTGGAGGTTTTCAGCGTGACCAGGGCACATTGAAGTAGTGGTTCCCAGACTTTTTGCTTAAAAAAATCAGCTAATTTAAATAAGTTTAGGAGAATCTAGTAGAATTTCCATATTTTATTATGAAGTTCGAGAAAGAACATTACAAAGTATAGCTATTATCTTCCATTCATTCATTCTTTCCTACTGAAGTACCTGCACAGAGCATACTCTAGGAATAAAAAATATATATATTTAAATGAAATAAATTTAAATTCTTAAGAACTTTATTTTATTTTGTCTTAGGGTGGTGAAAACTTGGCTATGACTCAGCTCTATATGGAAACCAGCACAGGACTGCCTTCTTAGAGGTGATCATTGTTTTGGTCACTCCTGTCTCGCAAGGGCCTAACTCAGTGCCTGGTGCACAGTAGGTACTCAGTCACTGGACAAAATAAATGTACAGGTGAATGAAGCAATGTGTGGATGGAATGGTAAGCAATGGATTGCTGCTATTTTACCAATTATTTTTAATTCTCAAACTTCTTTCACAATCGTTGTCCATTGAATTGTGGCCCCCCCAAAAAATATGTCTACCTAGGATCTCAGAATATGACTTTATTTGGAATAAGGGTGTTTGCTCAGGTAATTAAGGTAAGACTCTTGAGATAGGATCATCCTTGATATCAGACAAAAAAGGAGAGGATATACAGAGACACAGGGGGAAAGACATGTGAAGACAGAGGTAGAGATCACAGTGATGCATCTACAAGCCAAGGATTGCCAAGGATTGCCAGAGAGAAGATGTGAGAATGGGTTCTACCTCAGAGCCTCCAGAGAGAACAAAGCCTGCTGACAGCTTGATTTGGACTTCTGGCCTCCAGAACTGTGAGGGAATATATTTCTGTTGTTTTAAACCACCAATTTTTTATAGCAGCCCTAGAACTGAATAGAGTAATCTACATATAAACTTGTAGTCACCTTCATGTATTCAAAAAATCATTGTGGAATATTTGCATGAAAATGGTAACACACTTTTAAAAAAGTTACTTGCGTTACTAATCATGTTTTATAAAGCTATTTAAATTGAATCTTTAATACTCTTTGTACACAATGTCTAAATGTGTTACCATTTAAATTGGGAACAGAGGCTATTCACTTATAAAATTATGGCATAAAATATGATTATAAAATTATAGAAGATAAAAGTATGATTTGTTGACAAATAAAAATGGCAATTATATCATGTTTTGTTAGAAGATAGATGTTCATTAGATTTATTTTGAAATTTAGTTTTATGTTTTATATCATCAAAAATAAAGACTGCTTTTATTATCTAATGTTTAGAATATTACCATTTTGGATTAACAATCAGCTGGTCTATTTTTCTAAAAGGTGTGTTTATTTCTAAGTTATAAGAGAGTTGGCTTGGTATTCTATCTTCAAAAAGAAGGCATCTCTGGAACTTTTGCATTCATCTTAAATGAAAAGACAAATTGCATGTAATCCCTGTTCTATTTTCTCTTTTTAATTCCTGATTTTCAGAGATGGAAAGATATTCTGATTTGGTATGCAGGAATTTTAGTCAAAAACATTTAATGTGCTCATTTGATGTTGATCACGCTGAGAAAAGTTTACATGATTACTGTAATTTGTGTGACCTCCCTATTATAATTGATGATAATTCACTCTTGACTTCAACCTACCGTCATTTATGAGTACAAGTTAAACATAAATTAAGAACTATGGTAGATTATTATTCAGGAAATATTTTCTCCCTCCTATACCCTAACTGTGTTATTTCCCAACTTTGTTGATGTTCAGCTTAGTTTTATCATGTGTTTCAGTTGACTGGTGTATACTTTGAAAAGTAACATTTTATTACTAAAATTTCCCATATAAATTCAAATAAAAAACAATTACTTTTTAAGTAAGAATAATAGGATTGTAATGATAAGCACAAAATTGGTTTTGGCTCTTATGGTTGGCAGTTATAGCATTCAATTTACTATTTATATTTTTTGTTTTGGTTGAATAGTATCAAGGAAATTTCATTGGAAAGGAAATTATCAAGGAAAGTCATTTAGAATAATAATTACAAGTGTTGACTTCTTTTTTTAAACCTTGTTTTACAGTGTTAAGATTACCTTTAGCTAAACTTGAAGCCCTAAAGTGAATTAATAGGACGTTGGGTTGTTAAAAATTACAAACAATATCTCACACTTGTCAATTCTTTATTGTAATTATTATGATGTAATTATTATTATTATTAATTAATAATAATAATAATTATTATTATTATGCCATTCTTTATTGTAATTATTAAAGTTAGATAATAAGGAGTCCAAATTTATCATATAGGTGGTACAGTGCAAATATTAAAAAGTGATAGATCACTATACGAGAACTTACTATTGAACAAATGCCCCTGCCTCTGTGTGACAGACCTAAGCCTTGACTGGGGTTTGAGTATAATACACAGATGCCAGTGCTCTAGGCCCTAGATCTTCAACGTGTGGTCTGTGGATGGCAACATCAGCATTGCCTGGGAGATGATCAGAAACACAGGGTTTCAGTCCCTACCTGGACACCACTGAATCAGTAACCCTGGGGGTAGGTCCCTGCAGTCAGTGTTGTAACAAGCCGCTTCTGTGATTCTGATGCAGTTCAGGTTTGAGAGGTGCTGGACCAGATGGCCACATTCTAGGATGGTACCTATACAAACATGTGTAGTCCAGTGACATAAAAGATCAGTCTAGAAGCCCTAGTGTAGTGTAAGTCTTATTAATAACTCATTTGTGAACATTGCAAATATATCAGAGAGAGGGTAGAAGGAGACACATTTCAATTTCTACATCAAAGAAGAAATTGACTAGAATGTAAATAATTGTTCCCATATATCCATTTTATAGTATGTAATTAATTGTGAATTTTTGAAATTATTGTTTTACAAAGAGCTAAGTATATTTCAAACAGAAATCTGGATCTAAGTTTTTGGAAATACTGAGATTAAAAATCCATCACTTCTGTGCAGTTCCTCACAGTTTGGTGGAAGGGAAAGGCAAGAAAAGAAACAAGATGCAGGGCCCCCTAAGTATCAGGCAAAGGGTGCTGTCACATACGAAGAGGAAACCCCTGGTGAGAATGTGAATACATAGGGAGCTTCCAGGGAGAGGCAGCAAAGAATTGCACATTTGGGCTACAAGTCTCTTGATAAGATTGTGGGGTTTTGTACTCTGATGGGCAAAGAAAGTCAGCTTCTTCTCTTTTGATTATTTAGCCACTTTATTAAGGTTTAATTCACATACCATAATATTCACCCATTTCAAGTGTACAATTCAGTGTTTTTCAGTATATTCAGAGTTGTGCAACTATCACCATTATCTAGTTTTAGAACATTTTCATCATCCCACAAAGAAACTCCTGTACCCATTAACAGCCATTACTCATTCCTTCCCACGCCCACCACCCCAACCCTAAGCAAATACTAATCTGTTTTCTATTCCTAGAGATTTGCCCGTTCTGGACTCTTCATATAAGTGGAATCACATGGCATAAGTCCTTTGCATTGTTTTGTATTTGGCTTCTTTCACTTTGCATGTTTTCAATATTCATCCGTGATATAGAATGTATCAGTATTTCATTACTTTTTATTACAAAATAATATACCATTGTATGGATATAACATATTTTATTAATTCATTCATCAGTTGAAGGACATTTGGGTTGTTTCTACTTTTGGGCTATTATGAATAAAGTTTGCTATAAATATTTATGAACAATTTTTTTGTGGACATATGTTTTCATTTCTTTTGGGTATATACCTTGGAGTGGGATTGCTAGGTCATATGGTAACTCTACATTTAATCTTTTGAGAAACTGCCAGACTGTATTTAAATAACATTGAATGCATCATTTTACATTCTTACCACCAATGTATGAGGGTTCTGATTTTTCTGCATTCCTGCCAACATTTATTATTTTGTGTCATTTTGATTATAGCCATCCTTCTGGTGTTAAGTAATATCTTATTGTGGTTTTGATTTGCATTTTCCTAATGACTAATAATGTTTTTGTATGCTTTATGGTCATTTATATGTCTTCTTTAGAGAAATGCCCACTCACATCTTTTGTATTTTTATTATTGAGTTCTAACAGTTTTTCTATAATATGGGTACAAGTCCATTATCAGCTATATAATTTTCATCTGTGAAGTACAATTTACACTTTATCTTGCATGTAAACCTCCTCGTTAATGACTCAGTTGGGGGCCCCAGAATGATGGCTCAGTGGGTGAGGTTAATTCCTATAAAATAGGCCAGGAGGGCCTGATGCTAGTGGGCAGGTGTGCAGGAGCAAACTGCTCATGTGCTCAGTCAGGTGACTCAGCATCCAGGCTCCCAGGATTGGTCCCTGGGTTCAGTTCCTGTAGGGATACTCTGGACCACAGGCTGGTACTGCTGCGGGACACAGGACACTGTGCATGGTGTGAGGTGTCATCCAATTTCATTATTTTGGATGATCCCACAAATGTAAGGGTTTATTTTTGGACTCTCAATACTATTCTACTGATTAATATGTCATTTTATGCCAGTACCATGATGCCTTGGTTACTGTAAATTTGTAGTTAGTTTTAAAATTGAGAAGTCTGAGTCTTCCCACTTTGTTCTTCTTTTTCAAGATTGTTTTGGCTATGCTGGGTTCCTTGTATTTCCATATGAATTTTAGGATCTGCTATTCAATTTCTGCAGAAAAACCAGCTGAGATTTTGATAGGTTTGCGTTGAATCCTTAGGTCCACTTAATTGTCTGATATGATTGTAAATGCCTTCACTATGCCAAGGAACCTCAAATATCTATACTTAATCCAGACATGTTAGAAATTCTAGATTCGTACATCTAACTGCCCACTTGGTCATCTGTGTGACATCTCAAACTTATTGCATTCAAAGTAACTCTTGGTGTTTCTGCCCATCACCTGAACTTCCTCTAGCTCTTCTCCTCCCGCTTAATGGCACTCTTATTTATCTAGTGGACTGTGCTGTGAATCAAGTCAGATTCTTTAGGTTATAGGTGATTTCGACATAAAAACTTTCATTTTCTCATGAAAAAGAAGTCTGGCGTTATGCAGCCCGGGCTGGGGCTGCCATGTGAGTACCTGCCTTCTCCAATGTTTATCCCTTGTCTTCATGATTCAAATTGACTGGTAAAGTTACAATTTCACATTTGAGTTCCAAACAGAAGGGTTTTGGAAGGGGAGAGTAAGACCATGACATCTCCCATTTAAGAAAACATCTCAAACACTTCCACATATATTTTATCGGCCAGTGTTTAGCAATATAATGTAATGGTCATATATTCCTGAAGGTAAGACAGAAAAATACAAATCTTATCTGCTTCTTGGCACATCAAATAAATTTAGAGTTCTGTTGTTAAGAAGGAAGAGGGACGATGGATGTTGGAATACATTGTTAGCAGAGAATCATCCTGTAAATGTCATTTTCCTTTTCTTTCCCTTCTCACTCAAACTATAATGTCTTATTCAGTTTACATCCCAATAATATAGTGAATTGGTTTACTTTCTATCTCCAATGCCTTTTTATGCAAGCCATCATCATATTTTTCCAAGAGTGGCATCCAGTTCTCTCTGTTGCTACTCTTTGCTCCTATATTCTTCAAACATCTTGTCAGAATAACGTTTTGCAAAATGTAAATCTGATAACATTGTTTCCTAGCTTGAAATTCATCTAAAGTTTTCTTTGCCCTTAGTAGACTTGGAATTACCTAGGTGGCCTTGCATGGATTGGCTTCTACCTATATCTCTAGCCTTAGCTCACACCATGCTCTCTTCACTTTTTCTGATTCTGCCACATGGACATTTTTCAGTCCCTCACACTTACTGTGCTTCCTGTTACACGCGAATACCATTGCCTCTATTGGAATACATATTTCCCCCCTCTTTGACTAGTTAAAATAGTACCTTTTATTCTTCTGGTCTCCCTAATGAGGTCAAATTCTCCTATTATAAGTTCGCACAGCTCTCTCCTGTGAAATATGTAGCACTGCAGTAACTATCATTTATATGATGATTTGCTGTTATTCTGTTCCCCAAAAAATCTCCATGAGGATAGACAGGATGTCTTTATTTGCTCATCATTGTGTTCTTAGAATAGCATTTGGCATTTGGTACACTCAATAAAAAACTGGTTGAATGAATGAATGAATGAAACAATAATTGAAAAGATATCATGGAGATGGGTAAATCAATTATTTGAGCTTCAAAAATGTAAAATTAGGACTGATATATTGAATATTTGGAAACCTGCATTGCTGAAAATAAAAGAATATTATTATATGTCAAATCGCCCAACAATGTCTAGTGAATATGTGATCTCATTCATTTATCAAATAATGACTGACTCCCCTCCACCAGGAAGCCTACACAACCCACTGAACCAATGTTAGACACTTAGGGCAGACACCAAAAATAATGGGAACTATGAACCAGCAGCCTGCAGAAAGGAGACCCCAAACACAGTAAGTTAAGCAAAACAAGAAGACAGAAAAATACATAGCAGATGAAAGAGCAAAGTAAAACCCCATCAGACCAAACAAATGAAGAGGAAATAGGTGGTCTACCTGAATAAGAATTCAGAGTAATGATAGTAAAGATGATCCAAAATCTTGGAAATAGAATGGAGAAAATACAAGAAACGTTTAACAAGGACATAGAAGGGGACAACATTAAATGCACCAACATTCGCATTATAGAGGTCCCAGAAGAAGAAGAGAAAAAGAAAAGGACTGAGAAAATATTTGAAGAGATTATAGTTGAAAACTTCCCTAATATGGGAAAGGAAGTAGTCAAGCAAGTCCTGGAAGCTCAGAGAATCCCATACAGGATAAAACCAAGGAGAAACACACCAAGACACGTATTAATCAAACTATCAAAAATTAAATACAAAGAAACAATATTAAAAGCAACAAGGGAAAAACAACAAATAACATACAAGGGAATCACCATAAGGTTAACACCTGATCCTTCAGCAGAAACTCTGCAAGCCAGAAGGGAGTGGCAGGACATATTTAAAGTGAAGAAAGGGAAAAACCTACAACCAAGATGACTCTACCCAGCAAGGATCTCATTCAGATTTGATGGAGATATTAAAATCTTTACAGACAAGCAAAAGCTAAGAGAAATCAACACCACCACATCAGCTTTACAACAAATGCTGAAGGAACTTCGCTAGGCAGGAAACAAAAGAGAAGAAAAGACCAACAATAACAAACACAAAACAATTTAAAAAATGGTAATAGGAACATACATATTGATAACTACCTTAAATGTAAATGGATTAAATGCTCCAGCCAAAAGACATGGCTGAATGGATAAAAAAAAAAAAAAAAAAAAAAAAAAACCATATATATGCCATCTACAAGAGACCCACTTCAGACCTAGGGACACATACAAACTGAGTGTGAGGGGGTGGAAAAAGATATTCCATGCAAATGGAAATCAAAAGAAAGCTGGAGTAACAATTCTCATATCAGACAAAATGGACTTTAAAATAAAGACAATTAAAAGAGACAAAGAAGGACACTACATAATGTTAAAGGGATCAATCCAAGAAGAAGATATAACAATTGTAAATATTTATTCACCCAACATAGGAGCACTTCAATACATAAGACAAATGCAAACAGCCATAAAAGGGGAAATTGACAGTAACAAAACCATAGTAGGGGATTTTAACAGCCCACTTTCACCAATGGACAGATCGTCCAAAATGAAAATAAATAAGGAAACACAAGCTTTAAATAATACATTAAACAAGATGGACTTAACTGATATTTATAGGACATTCCATCCAAAAACAACAGAATATACTTTCTTCTCAAGTGCTCATGGAACATTCTCCAGGATAGATCATATCTTGGGTCACAAATCAAGCCTTGGTAAATTTAAGAAAATTGAAATCATATCAAGTATCTTTTTGACCACAACACTATGAGACTAGATATCAATTACAGGAAAAAAATCTATAAAAAATACAAACACATGGAGGATAAACAATACATTACTAACTAACCAAGAGATCACTGAAGAAATCAAAGATGAAATAAAAAAATACCTAGAAACAAATGGCAATGAAAAGACGATGACCCAAAACTTATGTGATGCAGCAAAAGCAGTTCTAAGAGGGAAGTTCAGAGCAATACAATCCTTCCTCAAGAAAAAGAAACATCTCAAATAAACAACCTAACCTTACACCTAAAGCAATTAGTGAAAGAAGAACAAAAAAACCACAAAGTTAGCAGAAGGAAAGAAATCATAAAGATCAGATCAGAAATATATGAAAAAGAAATTAAGGAAACAATAACAAAGAACAATAAAACTAAAAGCTGGTTCTTTGAGAAGATAAACAAAATTGATAAACCATTAGCCAGACTCATCAAGAAAAAAAGAGAGAGGACTCAAATCAATAGAATTAGAAATGAAAGAGGAGAAGTAACAACTGACACTGCAGAAATATAAAGGATCATGAGAGATAACTACAAGCAACTCTATGCCAATAAAATGGACAACCTGGAAGAAATGGACAAATTCTTAGAAAAGCACAACCCTCCGAAACTGAACCAGGAAGAAATAGAAAATATAAACAGACAAATCACAAGCACTGAAATTGACACTGTGAATAAAAATCTTACAACAAACTAAAGCCTAGGACCAGATGGCTTCACAGGTGAATTCTATCAAACATTTAGAGAAGAGCTAACACCCATCCTTCTTAAACTCTTCCAAAATATAGCAGAGGGAGGACCACTCCCAAACTCATTCTACGAGGCCACCATCACCCTGATACCAAATCCAGACGTTCATGTCACAAAGAAAGAAAACTATAGGGCAATATCACTGATGAACATAGATGCAAAAATCCTCAACAAAATGCTAGCAAACAGAAACCAACAGCACATTAAAAGGATTATACACCATGATCAAGTGGGATTTATCCCAGGATTGAAGGATTCTTCAATATATGCAAATCAATCAATGTGATAAACCATATTAACAAAGTGAAGGATAAAAATCATATGATCATCTCAATAAAAGCAGAAAAAGCTTTTGTCAAAATTCAACACCAATTTATGATAAAATCCCTCTGGAAAGTAGGCATAGAGGGAACTTACCTCAACATATTAAAGGCCATATATGACAAACCCACAGCCAACATCATTCTCAATGGGGAAAAATTGAAAGCATTTCCACTAAGATCAGGAACAAGACAAGGTTGTCCACTCTCAACACTATTATTCAACATAGTTTTGGAAGTTTTAGCCACAACAATTAGAAAAGTAAAAAAAAATAAGAGGAATCCAAATTGGAAAAGAAGTAAGGCTGTCACTGTTTTGCAGGTGACATGAAACTATATAGAGAGAATCCTAAAAATGTTACCAGAAAACTACTAGAGCTAATCAATAAATTTGGTAAAGTTGCAGGATACAAAATTAATGAACAGAAATCACTTGCATTCCTATACACCAATGATGAAAAATCTGAAAGACAAATTAAGGAAACACTCCCATTTGCCATTGCAACAAAAAGAATAAATACCTAGGAATAAACCTACCTAAGGTGTCAAAAGGCCTGTATGCAGAAAATTATAAGACACTGGTGAAAGAAATTAAAGATGATATAAACAGATGGAAAGATATACCATGTTCTTGGATTGGAAGAATCAACATTGTGAAAATGACTATACTACCCAAAGCAATCAACAGATTCAGTGCAATCCCTATCAAACTGCCAATGGCATTTTTCACAGAACTAGAACAAAAAAATTCACAATTTGTATGAAAACACAAAAGACCCTGAATAACCAAAGCAATCTTTTTTTTTTTTTTTTGGAATTTTTGAATTTTACTTTATTTTTTTATACAGCAGATTGTTATTAGTTATCCATTTTATACATAGTAGTGTATATATGTCAATCCCAATCTCCCAATTCATCACACCACCACCCTCCCATGCCACTTTCCCCTATTGGTGTCCATACGTATGTTCTCTACATCTGTGTCTCTATTTCTGCCCTGCAAACAAGTTCATGTCTACCATTTTTCTATGGTCCACATATATGTGTTAATATATATTTGTTTTTCTCTTTCTGACTTACTTCACTCTGTATGACAGTCTCTGGTTTCATCCACGTCTCTACAAATAAGCCAATTTTGTTCCTATTTATGGCTGAGTAATATTCCATTGTATATATGTAATACATCTCCTTTATCCATTCATCTGTCGATGGGCATTTAGGTTGCTTCCATGTCCTGTCTATTGTCAATAGTGCTGCAATGAACATTGGGGTGCATGTGTCTTTTTGAATTATGGTTTTCTCTGGGTATATGCCCAGTAGTGGAATTGCTGGGTCATATGGTAATTCTATTTTTAGTTTTTTAATGAACATCCATACTGTTCTCCATAGTGGCTGTATCAATTTACATTCCCACCAACAGTGCAAGAGGGTTTCCCTTTCTCCACACCCTCTGCAGCATTTGTTGTTTGTAGATTTTCTGATGATGCCCATTCTAACTGGTGTCAGGTGATACCTCATTGCAGTTTTGATTTGCATTTCTCTAATAATTAGTGATGTTGAGCATCTTTTCATGTGCTTCTTAGCCATTTGTGTGCTTCTTTGAGGAAATGTCTATTTAGGTCTTCTGCCCATTTTTGGATTGGTTTGTTTGTTTTTTCAATATTGAGCTGCATGAATTGTTTTTATATTTTGGAGATTAATCCTTTGTCAGTTGATTCATTTGCAAATACTTTCTCCCATTCTGAGGGTTGTCTTTTCCTCTTGTTTGTAGTATCCTTGCTTTGCAAAAACTTTGAAGTTTCATTAGGTCCCATTTGTTTATTTTTGTTTTTATTTCCATTACTCTAGGAGGTGGATCAAAAAATATCTTGCTGTGATTTATGTCAGAGAGTGTTCTTCCTATGTTTTCCTCCAAGAGTTTTATAGTGTCCTGTCTTACATTTAGGTGTCTAATCCATTTTGAGTTTATTTTTGTGTATGGTGTTAGGGAGTATTCTAATTTCATTCTTTTACATGTAGCTGTCCAGTTTTCCCAGCACCACTTATTGAAGAGGCTGTCTTTCCTCCATTGTATATTCTTGCCTCCTTTATCAAAGATAAGGTGACCGTATGTTTGTGGGTTTATCTCTGGGCTTTCTACCCTGTTCCATTGATCTATATTTCTGTTTTTGTGCCAGTACAATACTCTCTTGATTACTGCTGCTTTGTAGTTTAGTCTGAAGTCAGGGAGCCTGATTCCTCCAGCTCCGTTTTTCTCTCTCAAAACTGCTTTGGCTATTCGGAAGCAGTCTTGAGGGAAAAAAACGGAGCTGGAGGAATCAGACTCCCTGACTTCAGACTATACTACAAAGCTACAGTCATCAAGACAATATGGTACTGGCACAAAAACAGAAACATAGATCAATGGAACAAGATAGAAAGCCCAGAGATAAACCCACGCACCTATGGTCAACTAATCTATGACAAAGGAGGCAAAGATATACAATGGAGAAAAGACAATCTCTTCAGTAAGTGGTGCTGGGAAAACTGGACAGCTACATGTAAAAGAATGAAATTAGAACACTCCCTAACACCATACACAAAAATAAACTCAAAATGGATTCGAGACCTAAATGTAAGACCAGACACTATAAAACTCTTAGAGGAAAACATAGGAAGAACACTCTTTGACATAAATCACAGCAAGATCTTTTTTGATACACCTCCTAGAGTAATGGAAATAAAAACAAAAATAGACAAATGGGACCTAATGAAACTTCAAAGCTTTTGCACAGCAAAGGAAACCATAAACAAGAGGAAAAGACAGCCCTCAGAATGGGAGAAAATATTTGTAAATGAATCAACGGACAAAGGATTAATCTCCAAAATATAAAAACAGCTCATTCAGCTCAATATTAAAGAAACACACAACCCAATCCAAAAATGGGCAGAAGACCCAAATAGACATTTCTCCAAAGAAGACATACAGATGGCCAAGAAGCACATGAAAAGATGCTCAACATCACTAATTATTAGAGAAATGCAAATCAAAACTACAATGAGGTATCACCTGACACCAGTTAGAATGGGCATCATCAGAAAATCTACAAACAACAAATGCTGCAGAGGGTGTGGAGAAAAGGGAACCCTCTTGCACTTTTGGTGGGAATGTAAATTGATACAGCCACTATGGAGAACAGTATGGCAGTTCCTTAAGAAGCTAAAAATAGAATTACCATATGATCCAGCAATCCCACTACTGGGCATATATCCAGAGAAAACCATAATTCAAAAAGACACATGCACCCCAATGTTCATTGCAGCACTATTGACAATAGCGAGGTCATGGAAGCAACCTAAATGCCCATCGACAGACGAATGGATAAAGAAGATGTGGTACATATATACAATGGAATATTACTCAGCCATAAAAAGGAACGAAATTGAGTCATTTGTTGAGACGTGGATGGATCTAGAGACTGTCATACAGAGTGAAGTAAGTCAGAAAGAGAAAAACAAATATCATATATTAACGCATGTATGTGGAACCTAGAAAAATGGTACAGATTAGCTGGTTTGCAGGGCAGAAGTTGAGACACAGATGTAGAGAACAAACTTATGGACACCAAGGGGGGAAAACTGCAGTGGGGTGGGGATGGTGGTGTGCTGAATTGGGCGATTGAGATTGACATGTATACACTGATGTGTATAAAATTGATCACTAATAAGAACCTGCAGTATAAAAAAACAAACAAAACAACTAATACTAAACTTTCATTGGGTTATTTGTATGGAAATATGTTAATATAAATGTTTCAGACATTACATGAAATTTCTAAAAATCTTATATGTTCTGGTATAATGTTATAAGTCATAATTCTAGTTATTACTTTAAAATGTATATCTCAGAAATAACTAAATTTCCTTGTCAATTGCATTATTATGAACTTTCATCAAATCTTTAACCGTGGTCATTTTTAAGTCTTTTGTCATTTACAGACAGTTCTGGGTGTACTCCGATGCTTTTGCAAATATGTTCCTATAAAAGGGTTTCATCTTCAAGGAATTCATGGAAAAGACTCTGACAAGTACAGGTTTCTGGCAACTGACTGCACTGCTGAACTGAATGAATAAGCATTTTCAGAACTCTAATGAAAAACTGATGAACTCATAAAAGTGCTAACAAAAGATCAAGGTGAAAAAAAATAATTAATTATATGGGACTGAGTGAACTGATGAGGATGATTGTAATTTTTGTGACTTTGTTTGAATTTAAAAAAAAATCCCACAAGGACTCAGAGGCAAAGAATATACAAATCAATTTTCACTGCAAAGTAAAGGAGCTGTTACAGTGGAGGATTATTGGACTGAATGTCAATATTATGACATAGTATGTGTGTGTTTCGTGTTTGGTAATTGCAATCATTGTTGCTTTTGTTGTGGTCATCCATTTAAAATGCTTGGTGTCAGTCTATTTATCTCTTGTAAAAATAAAATACAGTGTGTGTGTGTGTGTGTGTGTGAAACAAACAAACAAACAAACAAAAAAACAGACTAAAAGCAACTCTGGAGAGGTCTAGGGGTTCCAAAAGCACTCTTGGAATTTTATTATTACCAAACCCTAAGAAGGTGTGAAAAAAACTCGAACGAACTTTTTGGCCAGCCCAATATTTCAGTATATGCTTATTAAATTAAATAAATTTTCTTAAAAAAAAAAAAAAACAGAGATGAATAAAGGATAAAAATAGTGATATAATCCATGTTAAAAAAAAAAGACCCAGAGGGACCCTTAGCTCCTTCCACCATGTGGGGACACCATAAGAAGATGGTCATCTATGAACCAGAAGCAGGCCCTCACCAGAGGCTGAATCTGCCAGTGCCTTTATCTTGGACTTCTCAGCCTCCAGAACTGAGAAATAAATTCCTGTTGTTTATAAGCCAAAAAAAAAAAAAAAAAAAAAAGATTGCTTTGGCTATTCGGGGTCTTTTGTGTTTCCATGCAAATTGTGAAATTTTTTGTTCTAGTTCTGTGAAAAATGCCATTGGTATTTTCATAGGGATTGCATTGAATATGTAGATTGCTTTGGATAGTATAGTCATTTTCACAATGTTGATTCTTCTAATACAAGAACATGGTATATCTCTCTATCTGTTTGTATCATCTTTAATTTCTTTCCTCGGTGTCTTATAGTTTTCTGCATACAGGTCTTTTTTCTCCTTAGTTAGGTTTATTCCTAGGTATTTTATTCTTTTTGTTGCAGTGGTAAATGGGAGTGTTTCCTTAATTGCTCTTTCAGATTTTTCATCATTAGTGTATAGGAATGCAAGAGATTTCTGTGCATTAATTTTGTATCCTGCATCTTTACCAAGTTCATTGATTAGCTCTAGTAGTTTTCCGGTGGCATCTTTAGGATTCTCTATGTATAGTATCATGTCACCTGGAAACAGTGACAGTTATACTTTTTCTTTTCCAAGTTGTATACCTTTTATTTCTTTTTCTTCTCTGATTGTTCTGGCTAGGACTTCCAAAACTATGTTGAATAAAAGTAGTGAGAGTGGACATCCATGTTTTGTTCTTGATCTTAGAGGAAATGCTTTCAGTTTTTCACCATTGAGAATGATGTTTGCTGTGCGTTTTTCTTATATGGCCTTTGTTATGTTGAGGTAGGTTCGTTCTATGCCCACTTTCTGGAGAGTCTGTATCATAAATGGGTGTTGAATTTTGTCAAAAGCTGTTTTGCATCTATTGAGATGATCGTATGGTTTTTATCCTTCAATTTGTTGATATGGTTTATCACATTGATTCATTTGCATATATTGAAGAATCCTTGCATCCTTGGGATAAATCCCACTTGATCATGCTGTATGAGCCTTTTAATGTGGTGTTGGATTCTGTTTGCTATTATTTTGTTGAGGATTTTGCATCTATATTCATCAGTGATATCGGTCTGTAATTTTCTTTTTCATAGTACTTTTGCCTGGTTTTGTTGTCAGGGTGATGTTGGCCTCATAGAATGAGTTTGGGAGTGTTCCTTCCTCTACAATTTTTTGGAAGAGTTTGAGAATGATGGGTGTTATTTCTTCTCTAAATGTTTGATAGAATTCACCTGTGAAGCCATCTGGTGCTTGACTTTTGTTTGTTGGAAGATTTTTAATCACAGTTTCAATTTCATTACTTGTGATTGGTCTGTTCATATTTTCTATTTCTTCCTGGTTCAGTCTTGGAAGGTTATATCTTTCTAAGAATTTGTCCCTTTCTTCCAGGTTGTCCATTTTATTGGCATAAGGTTGCTTTTAATAGTCTCTTAGGATGCTTTGTATTTCTGCAGTGTCTTTTGTAACTTCTCCTTTTCCATTTCTAATTTTATTCATTTGAGTCCTCTCCCTCTTTTTCTTGATGAGTCTGGCTAATGGTTTATCACGTTTGTTTATCTTCTCAAAGAACCAGCTTTTAGTTTTATTGATGTTTGCAATTGTTTTCTGTGTTTCTATTTCGTTTATTTCTGCTCTGATCTTTATGATTTCTTTCGTTCTACTAACCTTGGGCTTTGTTTGTTCTTCTTTCTCTAGTTCCTTTAGGTGTAAGGTTAGATTGTTTATTTGAGATTTTTCTTGTTTCCTGAGTTAGGATTGTATTGCTATAAACTTCCCTTTTAGAAATACCTTTGCTGCATCCCACAGGTTTTGGATCATTGTGTTTTCCTTGTAATTTGTATCTAGGTATTTTTTAATATCCTTTTTGATTTCTTCAGTGATCTCTTTAATGTTGTATTGTTTAGCTTCCATGTGTTTGTGTTTTTTACGTTTTTGTCCCTGTAAATGATTTCTAATCTCATAGCATTGTGGTCAGAAAAGATGGTTGATATGATTTCAATTTTTTAAATTTACTGAGGGTTGATTTGTGACCCAAGATGTGATTTATCCTGGAGAATGTTCCATGTGTACTTTAGTAGAAACTGTAATCTGCTGTTTTTGGATGGAATTGGATGGAATGTCCTATAAATATCAATTAAATCTATCTGGTCTCTTTTGTCATTTAAAGCT
Source organism: Balaenoptera acutorostrata (assembly GCF_949987535.1). NCBI lineage: Eukaryota > Metazoa > Chordata > Mammalia > Artiodactyla > Balaenopteridae > Balaenoptera > Balaenoptera acutorostrata. Next base: position 54,425,328 of record NC_080078.1, read on the forward strand.
TGTGTTTCCTTATTAATTTTCTGTCTGGATGATCTGTCCATTGTTGTAAGTGATGTCTTAAAGTTCTCCACTATTATTGTGTTACTGTCGATATCCTCTTTTATAGCTGTTAGCAGTTGCCTTATGTATTGTGGTGCTCCTATGTTGGGTGCATATATATTTATAATTGTTATATCTTCTTCTTGGATTGATCCCTTGATCATTATGTAGTGTCCTTCCCTGTCTCTTGTAACATTATTTTAAAGTCTATTTTATCTGATATGAGTATTGCTACTCCAGCTTTCTTTTGATTTCCATTTGCATGGAATATCTTTTTCCATCCCCTCACTTTCAGTCTATATGTGTCCCTTCGTCTGAAGTGGGTCTCTTGTAGACAGCATATATTTGGGTCTTGTTTTTTTATCCATTCAGCAAGCCTGTGTCTTTTGGTTGGAGCATTTATTTCATTCACGTTTAAGGTAATTATTTATATGTATGTTCCTATTACCATTTTTTAAATTTTTATGGGTTTGTTTTTCTTGGTCCTTTTCTTCTCTTGTGTTTCCCCCTTAGAGAAGTTCCTTTAGCATTTGTTGTAGAGCTCCTTGGTGGTGCTGAATCCTCTTAGCTTTTGCTTGTCTGTGATGTTTTTGATTTCTCAGTCGAATCTGAATGAAATCCTTGCTGGGTAGAGTAATCTTGGTTGTAGGTTCTTCCCTTTCATCACTTTAAGTATGGCATTCCACTCCCTTCTGGCTTGTAGAGTTTCTGCTGAGAAATCAGCTGTTAACCTTATGGGAGTTCCCTTGTATGTTATTTGCCATTTTTCCCTTATTGCTTTCAATAATTTTTCTTTGTCTTTAATTTTTGTCAATTTGATTACTATGTGTCTTGGCATGTTTCTCCTTAGGTTTATCCTGCCTGGGACTCTCTGCACTTCCTGGACTTGGGTGGCTATTTACTTTCCCATGTTAGGGAAGTTTTTGACTGTAATCTCCTCAAATATTTACTCAGGTCCTTTCTCTCTCTCTTCTCCTTCTGGGACCCCTATAAGTGAATGTTGGTGTGTTTAATGTTGTCCAAGAGGTCTCTTAAGCTGTCTTCATTTCTTTTCATTCTTTATTCTTTATTCTGTTCCATGGCAGGGAATTCCACCATTCTGTGTTCCAGGTCACTTATCTATTCTTCTGCCTCAGTTATTCTGCTATTGATATAGTGAATATAGTGTATTTTTCATTTCAGTTATTGTATTGTTCATCTCTGTTTGTTTGTTCTTTAATTCTTCTAGGTGTTTTTTCTTTGAATCTTATAGGTGTTTGTTAAATGTTTCTTGCATCTTCTCGATCTTTGCCTCCATTCTTTTTCCGAGGTCTTGGATCATTTTCATTATTATTATTCTGAATTATTTTTCTGGAAGGTTTCCTATCTCCACTTCATTTAGTTGTTTTTCTTGGGTTTTATCTTGTTCCTTCATCTGGTACATAGCCCTCTGTCCTTTCATCTTGTCTATCTTTCTCTGAATGTGGTTTTTGTTCCACAGGCTGCAGGATTGTAGTTTTTCTTGCCTCTGCTGTCTGCCCTCTGGTGGATGATGCTATCTAAGTGGATTGTGCAAGTTTCCTGATGGGAGGTACTGGTGGTGGGTAGAGCTGGCTGTTGCTCTGGTGGGCAGAGCTCAGTAAAACGTTAACCTGCTTGTCTCCTGATGGGTGGGGCTGGGTTCCCTTCCTGTTGGTTTTTTGGCCTAAGGTAATCCAACACTGGAGCCTATCTGGCTCTTTGGTGGGGCTAATGGCAGACTCTGGGAGGGCTCACACCAAGGAGTACTTCCCAGAACTTCTGCTGTCAGTGTCCTTGTTCTCTTTGTGAGCCACAGCCACCCCCCAACTCTGCAGGACACCCTCCAACACTAGCAGATAGGTCTGGTTTGGTCTCCTATGGGGTCACTGCTGCTTCCCCTGCATCATGATGTGCACACAACTTTGTGTGTGCCCTCCAAGAGTGGAGTCTCTGTTTCCTCCTCTCCTGTTGAAGTCCTGTAATTATATGCCACCAGCCTTCAAAATCTGTTTCTCTAGGAATTCTTCCTCCCATGGCCAGACCCCCAGGTTGGGAAGCCTGACGTGGGGTTCAGAACCTTCACTCCAGTGGGTGGACTTCTGTGGTATAAGTGTTCTCCAGTTTGTGAGTCACCCACCCAACAGTTATGGGATTTGATTTTATTGTGATTGGCCCCCTCTTACAATCTCATTGTGGCTTCTCTTTTGTCTTTGGATGTGGGGTATTTTTTTGTTGAGTTGCAGTGTCTTCCTGCTGATGACTGTTCAGGAGTTAGTTGTGATTCTGGTGCTCTTGCAAGAGGGAGTGAGAGCATGTCCTTCTACTCCACCATCTTGAACCAATCTCAGCCAAAACAATCTTAAGAAAGAAAAACAGAGCTGGAAGAATCAGGCTCCTTGACTTCAGACTATACTACAAAGCTACAGTCATCAAGACAATATGGTACTGGCACAAAATCAGAAATATAGATCAATGGGACAAGATAGAAAGCCTAGAGATAAACCCACGTGCATATGGTCACCTTATCTTTGATAAAGGAGGCAAGAGTATACAATGGAGAAAAGACAGCCTCTTCAATAAGTGGTGCTGGGAAAACTGGACAGCTACATGTAAAAGAATGAAATTAGAGCACTCCCTAAAACCATACATAAAAATAAACTCAAAGTGGATTAAAGACTTAAATGTAAGGCCAGACACTCTAAAACTCTTAGAAGAAAACATAGGCAGAACACTATGAGGTAAATCACAGCAGGATTCTTTTGACCCACCTCCTAGAGAAATGGAAATAGGGAAAAAAATAAACAAATGGGACCTAATGAAACTTCAAAGCTTTTGCACAGCAAAGGAAACCATAAACAAGACAAAAAGACAACCCTCAGATTGGGAGAAAATATTTGCCAATGAAGCAACTGACAAAGGATTAATCTCCAAATTTTACAAGCAGCCCATGCAGCTCAATATCATAAAACAAACAACACAATCCAAAAATAGGCAGAAGACCTAAATAGACATTTCTCCAAAGAAGATATATAGATTGCCAACAAACACATGAAATGATGCTCAACATCCCTAATCATTAGAGAAATGCAAATCAAAACTACAATGAGGTATCACCTCACCAGTCAGAATGGCCATCGTCAAAAAATCTACAGATAATAAATTCTGGAGAGTGTGTGGAGAAAAGGGAACCCTCTTGCACTGTTGGTGGGAATGTAAATTGATACAGCCACTATGGAGAACAGTATTGAGTTTCCTTAAAAAACTAAAACTAGAACTACCGTATGAGCCAGCAATCCCACTACTGGGCATATACCCTGAGAAAACCATAATTCAAAAAGAGTCATGTACCACAGTGTTCATTCCAGCTCTATTTACAATAACCAGGACATGGAAGTGACCTAAGTGTCCATCAACAGATGAATGGATAAAGAAGATTTGGCACATATATACAATGGAATATTACTCAGCCATAAAAATAAATGAAATTGAGTTATTTGTAGTGAGGTGGATGGACCTAGAGTCTGTCATACAGAGTGAAGTAAGTCAAAAAGGGAAAAACAAATATGGTATGCTAACACATATATCTGGAGTCTAAAGCAAAAGAAAGAAAATGGTTCTGAAGAACCTAGGAGCAGGACAGGAATAAAGACGCAGATGTAGAAAATGGACTTGAGGACATGGGGATGGGGGAGGGTAAGCTGGGACGAAGTGAGAGAATGGCATGGACATATATACACTGCCAAATGTAAAAGAGCTAGTGGGAAGCAGCCACATAGCACAGGGAGATCAGCTTGGTGCTTTGTGACCATCTAGAGGGGTGTGATGGGGAGGTTGGGAGGGAGATGCAAGACGGAGGAGATATGGGGATATATGTATATGTATAGCTGATTCACTTTGTTAAAAAGCAGAAACTAACACACCATAGTAAAGCAATTATACTCCAATAAAGATGTTTAAAAAAAAAATAGTGAGTGAGTACCCAGTGTATGCCCCAGCACTTGCTGTTTGTATGAACTTGGTGAGTTATCAAGTACTCCAAGTGTTAGTTTCCTAATTTGCTCAAATAACAACAATTGATCTCCCAGAACTCTTCTCCATCAGTGTGCTGGTGTCTACCCTTGCAACTTTTATTTCAAGGCTCTCCTCACCTGTTCATCAATTCACTGGTAATTAAAATTAAAAATCTGCTTTTGAGGTTCATGTCTCTCTGAAGTAGAAAGTTATACATTAATAGATGCTTTCATCATACTGATTATTTACTGTCATTCTAATGAAGTGTGCTAGGTGTTTGGTAGAATTTAGTACTGACAACATTGGAGCTGATTCCTGTCTTCATGGAAGTCCTAATCTTGTGGGGAGAGAGGAAGATGTAAAATAATCACAAAATAATTAAATGCTAATTTGGGATAGGCATTGTGAAAGGCAAGTTAAGAATTATGATATGGAAATGAAGGGGACTGATTTTGATGTGGGTCTGGGACACTTTCTCTGAGAAAGTGATATTTAAGCAAAGACTTGCAGGATGAATAAGGAGTTGAATTAGCAAGGAGTAGGAGGAAACATATCCCAGTCAGGATTATGACGCCCCCAAAGTGTAGCAGAGCTTCTTGTGACTTTCCAGAAGGTTTTGAGGCTGGTAGTTCCTCTGCAGCACTCTGACGAGTGCAAAGAACAATGGGGCATTTTCTCCCTCTTTGCCTTGGGAGAGTGTATTTCCATTAATGTAATTTGAGTGTACGTTGTCATTTTTGACCACTTCATCACTATTTTGCTTGAGGTCAGTTAAGTCCCCAGAGTCTTGATCAAAGAAATACGTGTTAGGGCATTTATGTACTTACAATTAATATTTGACACTATATAGGAGATTTTAAACATCACTGCCTATTTTTTTCATAACATTTTGTTTTTGAGATAATATTTAACCTTTAATCCTGTTACATTCTACTTTTTCTTTAACAGATATCACTGGACACTGCACACTAAATACATATTAAGCCCACTTACTTACTTTTTGTTCAAGAGAAGTAATATACACATGGAAGTATAAGCAATAAAATGACGGCAAATATGTCAAAGTGCCGAAAGCATCTGCTGCACAACTAAGTCAGATGTGGTCTTAATGTCAAAGGCAGGTCTTTACTTCAATTAATTAATGAACAGATGAGGGAGGCCATGAAATAAAAATAGGAAAAGAAGATGTAGAGGTTTTGTTTTGTTTTGTTTTGTAAATCACAGTAATGCGAGCAGATGAGATGAAAAGTGTCTTCAGGTATCAAGGAATAAATCTCCCTCACTTGAAGTGACTTACAGCTGTTGGATGCCAAAAATAGTCTGATTGTAGTATTTTGTGTAAATGAATGCTTATATAATACACTAAAGACAGGGAAAGGGAAATAAAGACTCATATCCAAAGCTTTTATGTGGTGAAGTATTAAAGTAGTGAAAGTGTTTTTAGGAGTTTGAGTATCCCAGAGCCCATACTCAGAATGCCCATCACTCCCAGGCTGAAGTTCTTTCTTACCCACATTAATTAAACTCCCCCCTTATGTCTCTAGAATAACATCTATATTTCTAGAGTGCAAAACTAAGCGTTTACAGTAGTATGGGTATTTGGAAGAAGATGGTAGTTGTCAGGAGAAAAGTCAATTGTTTTATTATTTTAAAGCCTTGAGAATGAGAATTAAAACTGGAATGAGTTTCCCATCATTCTTGAGGCAAGTGTGCTCTGAATTACAGCTCATTCTCAAAGCAGGAGTGTGACCATAGCTGAGTTTGTTGTCATTCCTGATCTTGGTTCAGGGTTTTTGGTGATACAAACACTAGTTATTATGACCATCCACTGCCGGTTCCAGAACAAAATTGTGAATCATTAAGTCTTTTGGCGTTGACTTGTGCTGTTTGTTCATCCTATGGCCCTGGCCCAAGAACACTCCTCAACTTTTTTTCAACACTCTGTGTCTTTAATTATAGTAATAACAGAACCAGCCTGTATTGGGAGCTTATAATGTGCCAGGCATTTTGCTAAGGGATGCATATATATATATATATATATATATATATATATATATGCATCCTCTACAACACAAATAAAATATTATATGTATATAATGTTTATATATACAAACAGAAAAATATACACATATAAGTAAATATTATCTACAAAGATACGCACGCAAAAACACATACAAACCTATATGCATAGAATAGAGTATGGAAGGAAGTATAAAATATGAAATGATTACCGAAGGCTTATAGGGTTATAGATATTTCCGTTTGCTTTGTACTTTTTTGCATTTTCAAAACTTCTTAGGTGAGTATGTTTGGAGTCAATCATTAAAAAGAACAAGATAAATGTGGGAGAACATATTGTAGTTCCCAAGAATGCAAAACATTATAAGATTTTAAAACCTATTATATACATTATTTTATGCATTGTCCTACTGGAGTCATGAGACCCCCTAGAAAGATAGTGAGATAAAGCTGTGGTTTAGAGGCCCTCTTCCTGTGAAATCTCTGTGAATATGTTTTTGACTTATGGAAGAAGCCAGCTTCAATGAGAGACAATTCTGCAGGCTGTAGTAAGTTATCTTGCAGGCAGCAGTAAGTGATCTTGCAGGCAGCTCTCTGTAGCTTTAAAAATGCGTAATTAGAAGTGAAATTGAAGTCTTTCATTGTCCAGGAACTTACAAGGTGAAGTGAGTCAGCTGCATTTGTGTAGCCCAGGGTAGAGCAAGAACAATCTGCTCAGCAATGATCAATTTATTCTCTATAAATTAGAGAATATAAATAATATAAAGTATATATTAGAGACATAGAGTTGGTCAGTCACTTAAACTTTTTAGTTGTTTGTTTTCTCACATGAGCATGAGCAGGTTGGACTAGTCTTTGTGAACTTCTCCAGATTTCAGTGTCTGGAATTCTGAGTCAACATGAATTTCACCATGAAAAGGCTCTTAGAACACTCACAGGAATGATAGAACTGTTACCGAGTCCAAACTCGTTCTGCTCGCCATACGACAGGCCAATAAATAGGGGTACGAGTTGTTGGGGCAAGGAATAATGACTTTATTCTGAAAGCCAGCAGACCAAGAAGATGGCAGACTCATGTCCGGGAGAACCATCTTACCCAAGTTAGAATTCAGGCTTCTTTTATATTAAAAAGAGAGGGGGTATTGTTGGTTGTTGCAAACTTCTTGGTGTCAGAATTCTTTGTTCTTGCATCTGTCTATGTAAGTCAGGTCAAGATGTTCCTGTAAACTTTCAACAAGACAAATGCTATTCTCTGTTCTGCAACTTTTTATCTCTATATAAATGGAAGAGTGTTATACATTTAAAGGTTAGAGCCTTGAGAACAGGCTATCCTGTATATTTCAGGCTATAGGCAACATTCTTTTACAGATGGTGCAGAGTCAGCATGATTAAGCACAGGCAACAGAGCACAAAGGTTAAAGTAAAAGAAACAGATCCAACATGGAGTCAGGTTTATTCTTCCCTATTACAGAACTATAGATGAAGGATAAATGGAACCTTCTCTCTAAGCACGAAGAAAGAAATCAGGAGCAAAGGGCCCCAAGAGTAGCTCCACTTACAGTAAGAAAAGAAAACAAAACAAACAAAAAACAAACAAACAAAAAACCCTTTTCAGTTTCCACTGAAAACCACTCTTAGTGGTTTTGTTGTTGTTTGAAGTGGGTTTTTTCCACTGAAGTTAAAAACACCTAAAATAAGAAGGGCCTGCATGATTCTTTTCTGGTCAGCTTGAAGGGACAAGTGGAAATTTTTAGATGATACAGTTTTGTAGAGGAAAGAAATCCAGAAGGTAAAGTGGATGGGGGAGCAGCTAGAGTTGAGAGGTCAATGATCCAAATTCCTAGAACCTGAAGGCAAAGCACTTCAGATGGAAAGCACTGTGTGTGACATAGTTTGGGAAAGATATATGTGCATTCTTTTCCTGAGCTTAAACCCATCTATAGGCTGAGAGTGTTCAATTTTCTATCTTCAGGCCACGTGTTTCTTATAAGCCTGAGACCCCAACATCCAATTATCCATTTGGCATTTCTACTGGGACATCTCATAGGCATTTCAAGTTTACTATGTCCCAAACAGAGCCCTTAATTTCCTCCTCTAACCTGGCTCTCCTCAGTTTTTTCCATCTCTGTAAATGGTACCACGATTTATTGAAGCCAGAAGCCTACAAGTCTTTCTTGACTCCTCCTTTGCTCTCATCCTCCACATCTAATTCATTATCAAGTCCTGTAAATTCTTTCTCCAAAATATACCTCATCTCCATCTATTTTTCTCAATTTTGATAACTCCTACTCTATTACAATCACCATCACATTTTACCCAAATTTCTGCAATAGCCTACAGATTGGTTTCTTCATTTTTATTCTTGCTCCTACAATTTATTGTCCATCACAGCCAGAAGGATTAAAAAAAAAAAAAAAAAAAAAAGCAGTTTTCTGTATACATCCACTGTTCTTAGAATAAAAACTACGCTCCTAGCCATGGGCTATAAATGCCTGCATGATCAGGCTCATTCTTCTCCACATCTGCAGCTACTGTTTTCTCCTTTGAAATATCCCAAAGGTCTAACATCTTTTCTAGTCTCAAAACACAGCCACTTATTTAGACCACAAGATTTCTCTACATTTTTTCTACCTGGAATGTTTTTTTCCTATCAGATCTCAGATGTCATTATGGTTTGCCTCTATTGTCAGTCTTCAGCTTAAATTTCACTTCATCAAAATGACCTTATCATGACCACCCTGTTGAAAATTAGGCCTTTCTTTCATTCTGTATCATGACAGACTTTAATATTCCTTGCAGCTTAATATTAGTCAGTAATTATCTACTTATTGATTTATTTAACTGTGAATAGCCAGTCTTGCCCACTTGAGTCTGAGATCTCAGAAGATGGACTTTACCTTCTTTGCAGGATCCACAGCCCCTACACAGTGCTGGCACATAATAGGCACTTGATACATCTTTGTTAAATGCATGGATAGATTCGTGGGCTTAGGCCTCAACCAGTGGGAGAGCCAAACATATTTTTGACCATGTCAGGATCACAGTATGGAGAGTAATAGTTTCAGAAGTGACTACTTTGAAAACCACTTTCTTTTGAATGCATAACCTTTAAAGACTTAAACTGAAGAAAAAATCTCATTAGTCTATTATCATACCTTTATCTGTATAGGATTTGCTTATTGAAATGGGTTCCAGATCAGTAGTGACAACTAATATTTTGCTGGCATTTTCTCAGACGAATTCTTGATCCACATTCTGCGTCTGAAACTTATGTGTAAAATATGCACCCTCCTACTAAGCCCCTGCATGTGTAATAAGGAAAAAGAAATCTGAATCCATATTAGATCTCTTCCTTTTACTTTAATCTTTGTGCCCTGCTGTCTGTGCTTAGTCATGCTGACTCTGCACCTTTGGAAAATAATGTTGCTTATAGCCTGAAATATACAGGATAACCTATTCTTGGGGCTCTGACATTTAAGAGTCCATTCATATAGAGATAAAAAGTCACAGAACAGAGAACAGCATTTGTCTTTTTGGAGGTTTACAAGACCAATGTGGACATGACCTGACCTACGTGGACAGTTGCAAGAATAAAGGAATCTGACACCAAGAAGTTCACAACAACTAGCCACATACCTCCCTCATCTTGACTTTAAAAGGGCTTGCTGAAACCCTTTGGGGGGTTTGGGACTTTCTGGGCATGAGCCACCCATCTCCTTGCTTGGCCTTGCAATAAATCTTTCTCTGCTCCAAACTTCAATGTTTTCGTTTGTTTGGCCTCAATGTGCATTGGGCACAGGAACGTGTGGAATCCAGAGTACAGTGCTAACTCCAGCTTTTCCCAAAAGTATTTGTGTAACTTCAGCAGCCAGTGACCCTACAACCTCCAATTTTCTCATCTATAAAATAATACAGATGGACGAAGGATTTGGAAATAATTTTTCCTTAGATTCCATTCAAAAAATATTTTCTGATTCTAGAAGAAAGATTTATTTCCTCTTAACCCACAAGTAGGAGGCACTAATGTTTAGTGTGGTGTTTCCAACCTTACTGCACTTGTGCACTTCCTCTAATTTTTTTGCCATAGATACATGCTACATATAAAATTACCAACTGACATCTTTCTTTAAATCGATTCACTTCTGTTTTGGTTACACTGACATGTAGGAAAAAACAAAATTAATGGTCATAAGAATTTAAATTTAAAAATGGAAAAAATATTAAAAATTAAGCATTATAATTATTTGTCTACCTCCAATAATAATTTTACCCTTATAAAAACATGGTTAAATCTCATGTTAAGACATGGGTTAAAATTGTAGGTCTTTCAAATCCAAGTTGGAGGAATTGGAACACATTTTTTTTTAGCCTTAGTTTCTTTAGCAGCAAAACAGAAATATATATATATATATATATATATATATATATAGACACACACACACACATGCAGACAGACACAAACAGGTAGGTAGGTAGGTAGATAGATAGACAGACAGACAGGCAGACTCAGAAGAAGGGCTAGCTGGTAAAAGAGGAGAATTCAGAGTTAATACTTCTTTCTTGGGTTTTGAGTCCTTCTTCTTGCCTGGGGCAGAGAACCTAATAGAAAAAAGAAAGAAAGCAGAAAGAATGGAAGGAGGGAGTGAGAAAGAGAGACAGATAGAAGGGGAGGAAGAAGGAAAGGGAATAAGGGAGAAAGAAAAGCAAAGAAAAGAAGAAAGAGAAAAAGAAAGAAAGAATAAAAGAAAGAAAGAAAGAAAAAGAAAGAAAGAAAGAAAGAAAGAAAGAAAGAAAGAAAGAAAGAAAGAAAGAAAGAAAGAAAGAAAGAAAGAAAAAAGGAAAAGAGAGAGAGAAAGAGGAAAAGTAATCCTGCCATGCCTACTGGAAAACATGTTAACACATACACCAAACAACGAAGAGATGCGTCAAAAGCTCTTGGTGTGCAAAAGCAACAGCTATGACCTTTAAAAGTTGCATTGTCATTGTGGCTCTTTACAAGAGTAGCTTATTAAAGTTGTTAATAGTTAGTGTGGTTGCACCTGTTATATTTAGCAACAGGAAGGATATTTACAAAAATAGATACTTACAGAATAGACATGAGAGTCTTTTCACTGCTCTGGTTCACTTTGGACTGAATTATTTTTCTCTGCCTTATGTTTGTGTTGCAAACAAGCTTGGCTCCTAAGGCTTTTACTCTCCTACTTTTTCAGTTAGTATCCCTACAACTCCAAGATATATTCTGAGGCTTGAGCTAACTTAAACCTGGCCAGTGGTTCAAAGCTACCTTTGTACATTCTACATAAAACATCATCTGACTTTCTCAGCACACATTGCTGAATTCCCTTCCTGTTCCAATGTTTGCATATTACCTAGTATTACTCTCTATCAAACGTATATAGTGGTCTTTGACAATGATATAGTCTGTGAGGAGACAAGAAACTTTCTAATTCTATCTTGGGTAAACTGAAATCTAGAAAGGAGTAATGGTACAATATACTTTCCCTGGATCCACAAGGCAAAGATGAATTTCTCATTAGAGTTATTTTCCCATGCTCGTAAATAAATACCCTCTCAAAGACATAGTCAACCAAAGATTCCTTTTTTGCACTTATTCATTCTTTTCTCATGCTTCACATTAAGCTGCATTCTGAATTTCAACCTAATTGCCAAAATCTTGGCTCCATTAATATTTCTGTCTGGTAAATTACATTCATCCGAGTGAACTGAATTTGAAAACCCTTCTAAATGACCTCTGGAAGAAAACAGCTCCTGGCAATTAAAAGCGAATAATTTGTAATCATCATATATTGACTAAGATTGGTCATAATATTTATAAATAACCATAGAAACACATGACTAACAGGATCTACATAGTTGCTTCCAAACTTCCTTCCAGCACCAAGGGAGTCACATAACACTTATAATCTGAAAAGCCAGGTGATGGCAAATATTACTTACATGGAGATAGAGCAGCTAGACCTGCTGGAGTAAGCCTTAACATGGAATTATTTTGCAAGCAGTCCAGCCACATGCAGGCAGAGTCCTGATGACCCATGATTGATGAAACCTCTCTCCAGCCATGCCCACATAGTTGAGAAAAGGGATTTAAGAAACAGCAGAAATAGAAATATTTTATAGTCCATCCTCTAAGATAGTGGAGGCAAATTTCATACCCGGAATGGAAACCATTCATTCAGTATGAAAACAAATGCAGCCTTGTCTCAGGTAACAAATTAAATCAAGGTGCCATGTGAGTGTCATGTCAGCAGACAGCTGTGAAGCCAGGTGTTGGGGAGACTGACGCTATTTGAGAAAGTTATTTCTGCCTAATTAACCCTGGCCTATGAAATCACATTGGGAAATGCATTGTCCCATATCACTTACCTAAGAATGACTTCAGGAGGCTGGAAGTAAGAATTGTCTGTCCCTGGAATATAATGAATGCAAATTGGCTTTCCATGATCTGAAGCATTAAACCTGTGTCTGTTTTGATGCCTTGACAACATCTCACTGTCCCAACCTCCGTTTATTCAACACGTTTCTATCAAACATTATGTATCCTGGGTTCTAATCTAAGTATTGGAGATACAGCAGTGAACACATTGGATGATCCCAGCTTGAATATGGGAATGATTTCTCTAAGTTAGTTTTTCCAAATAATTTACCTTAATGACAAATAACACTGCAGCGTTAGTTAGTAACATGCTATGGATTTGAACTCAGTCTAAATGTTAGTTTGGGAATACCTACTTATGAATAAACTGGCCAAATTGGAATTCTTTTTCATTTTCTTATTTTAATCTTTTACAACAATGTGATTCTATTTGAGGTTTATAGAATCTTTTAGCCTTAGACAAATCCTCTGTTTATTAATCTATATTCAATTAAAGTTGAAATACAATATATATTCCTCAAGGGAAGGGGTTCTGAATTTGAATATTTTTGGTTTTTAATATAATACTGTGAAGGCCCTGAATAAGTATTAAACAAAATTTTTAAAAATGAATCATTTCCCTTACTTTTATTTTATTTTTTATTAATTTAATTTTTTTTTATAAAAGAGGTTCTTATTAGGTATCTATTTTATACATATTAGTGTATATATGTCAATCCCAATGTCCCAATTCATCCCACCACCACCACCCCCCTCCTCGCTTTTCCACCTTGGTGTACATAAGTTTGTTTTCTACATCTGTTTTTCTATTTCTGCCTTGCAAACCGGTTCATCTGTACCATTTTTTTAGATTCCACATATATGCGTTAATATATGATATTTTTCTCTTTCTGACTTACTTCACTCTGTATAACAGTCTCTAGGTCCATCCATGTCTCTACAAATGAGCCAATTTCATTCATTTTTATGGCTGAGTAATATTCCATTGTATGTATGTGTCACATCTTCTTTATCCATTCGTCTGTCGATGGGTATTTAGGTTGCTTCCATGACCTGACTATTGTAAATGGTGCTGAAATGAACATTGGGGTGCAAGTGTGTTTTTAAATTATGGTTTTCTCTGGGTTTATGCCCAGTAGTGGGATTGTTGGGTCATATGGTAATTCTTTTTTTTTTTTTTTTTCACTCCAAAAAGAAACTTTATTTTTATTTTTACTTTTTTTAAACATCTTATTGGAGTATAATTGCTTTACAATGGTGTGTTAGTTTCTGCTTTATAACAAAGTGAATCAGTTATACATATACATATGTTCCCATATCTCTTCCCTCTTGCATCTCCCTCCCTCCCACCGTCCCTATCCAAACCCTCTAGGTGGTCACAAAGCACCGAGCTGATCTCCCTGTGCTATGCGGCTGCTTCCCACTAGCTATCTATTTTACATTTGGTAGTGTATATATGTCCATGCCACTCTCTCACCCTGTCACATATTACCCCTCCCCCTCCCCATATCCTCAAGTCCATTCTCTAGTAAGTCTGTGTCTTTATTCCCATCTTGACCCTAGGTTCTTCATGACCTTTTTTTTTTTTTTCCCTTAGATTCCATATATATGTGTTAGTATACTGTATTTGTTTTTCTCATTGTGACTTACTTCACTCTGTATGACAGACTCTAACTCTATCCACCTCACTACAAATACCTCCATTTCATTTTTTTTATGGCTGACTAATATTCCATTGTATATATGTGCCACATCTTCTTTATCCATTCATCCGATGATGGACACTTTGGTTGCTTCCATGTCCTGGCTATTGTAAATAGAGCTGCAATGAACATTTTGGTACATGACTCTTTTTGACCTATGGTTTTCTCAGGGTATATGCCCAGTAGTGGGATTGCTGGGTCGTATGGTAGTTCTATTTGTAGTTTTTTAAGGAACCTCCATACTGTTCTCCATAGTGGCTGTATCAATTTACATTCCCACCAACAGTGCAAGAGTGTTCCCTTTCCTCCACACCCTCTCCAGCATTTATTGTTTCTAGATTTTTTGATGATGGCCATTCTGACCGGTGTGAGATGATACCTCATTGTAGTTTTGATTTGCATTTCTCTAATGATTAATGATGTTGAGCATTCTTTCATGTGTTTGTTGGAAATCTCTATATCTTCTTTGGAGAAATGTCTATTTAGGTCTTCTGCCCATTTTTGGATTGGGTTGTTTGTTTTTTTGTTACTGAGCTGCATGAGCTGCTTGTAAATCTTGGAGATAAATCCTTTGTCAGTTGCTTCATTTGCAAATATTTTCTCTCATTCTGAGGGTTGTCTTTTGGTCTTGTTTATGGTTTCCTTTGCTGTGCAAAAGCTTTTAAGTTTCATTAGGTCCCATTTGTTTATTTGTGTTTTTATTTCCATTTCTCTAGGAGGTGGGTCAAAAAGGATCTTGCTGTGATTTATGTCATAGAGTGTTCTGCCTATGTTTTCCTCTAAGAGTTTGATAGTGTCTGACCTTACCCTTAGGTCTTTAAACCATTTTGAGTTTATTTTTGTGTATGGTGTCAGGAAGTGTTCTAATTTCATACTTTTACATGTACCTGTCCAATTTTCCCAGCACCACTTATTGAAGAGGCTGTCTTTTCTCCACTGTATATGCTTGCCTCCTTTATCAAAGATAAGGTGGCCATATGTGTGTGGGTTTATCTCTGGGCTTTCTATCCTGTTCCATTGATCTATATTTCTGTTTTTATGCCAGTACCAAACTGTCTTGATTACTGTAGTTTTGCAATATAGTCTGAAGTCAGGGAGCCTGATTCCCCCAGCTCCATTTTTCATTCTCAAGATTGCTTTGGCTATTCGGGGTCTTTTGTGTTTCCATACAAATTGTGAAATTTTTTGTTCTAGTTCTGTGAAAAATGCCAGTGGTAGTTTGATAGGGATTGCATTGAATCTGTAGATTGCTTTGGGTAGTAGAGTCATTTTCACAATGTTGATTCTTCCAATCCAGGAACATGGTATATCTCTCCATTTATTTGTATCATCTTTAATTTCTTTTATCAGTGTCTTATAATTTTCTGCATACAGGTCTTTTGTCTCCTTAGGTAGGTTTATTCCTAGATATTTTATTCTTTTTGTTGCCATGGTAAATGGGAGTGTTTTCTTAATTTCACTTTCAGATTTTTCGTCATTAGTGTATAGAAATGCAAGAGATTTCTGTGCATTAATTTTGTATCCTGCTACTTTACCGAATTCATTGATTAGCTCTAGGAGTTTTCTGGTAGCATCTTTAGGATTCTCTATGTATAGTATCATGCCATCTGCAAATAGTGACAGCTTTACTTCTTCTTTTCCGATTTGGATTCCTTTTATTTCTTTGTCCTCTCTGATTGCTGTGGCTAACACTTCCAAAACTATGTTGAATAATAGTGGTGCGAGTGGGCAACCTTGTCTTGTTCCTGATCTTAGGGGAAATGGTTTCAGTTTTTCACCATTGAGGACAATGTTGGCTGTGGGTTTGTCATATATGGCCTTTATTATGTTGAGGAAAGTTCCCTCTATGCCTACTTTCTGCAGGGCTTTTATCAAAAATGGGCGTTGGATTTTGTTGCAAGCTTTCTCTGCATCTATTGAAATGATGATATGGTTTTTCTCCTTCAAATTGTTAATATGATGTATCACGTTGATTGATTTGCGTATGTTGAAGAATCCTTGCATTCCTGTAATAAACCCCACTTGATCATGGTGTATGATCCTTTTAATGTGCTGTTGGATTCTGTTTGCTAGTAGTTTGTTGAGGATTTTTGCATCTATGTTCATCAGTGATATTGGCCTGTAGTTTTCTTTCTTTGTGAGATCTTGGTCTGGTTTTGGTATCAGGGTGATGGTGGCCTTGTAGAATGAGTTTGGGAGTGTTCCTCCCTCTGCAATATTTTGGAAGAGTTTGAGAAGGATAGGTGTTAGCTCTTCTCTAAATGTTTGATAGAATTAGCCTGTGAAGCCATCTGGTCCTGGGCTTTTGTTTGTTGGAAGGTTTTTAATCACAGTTTCAATTTCAGTGCTTGTGATTGGTCTGTTCATATTTTCTATTTCTTCCTGGTTCAGTTTCGGCAGTTTGTGCATTTCTAAGAATCTGTCCATTTCTTCCAGGTTGTCCATTTTATTGGCATAGAGTTGCTTGTAGTAATCTCTCATGATCGTTTGTATTTCTGCAGTGTCAGTGGTTACTTTTCCTTTTTCATTTCTAATTCTATTGATTTGAGTCTTCTCCCTTTTTCTCTCGATGAGTCTGGCTAATGGTTTATCAATTTTGTTTATCTTCTCAAAGAACCAGCTTTTAGTTTTCTTGATATTTGCTATTGTCTCCTTCTTTTTCATCTTTTTTTTTTTAAACATCTTTATTGAAGTATAATTGCCTTACAATGGTGTGTTAGCTTCTGCTTTATAACAAAGTGAATCAGTTATACATATACATATGCTCCCATTTCTCTTCCCTCTTGCATCTCCCTCCCTTCCACCCTCCACATTCCACCCCTCTAGGTGGTCACAAAGCACCGAGCTGATCTCCCTGTGCTATGCGGCTGCTTCCCACTAGTTATCTATTTTACATTTCTTAGTGTATATATGTCCATGACACTCTCTTACCCTGTCACATCTCACCCCACCCCCACCCCATATCCTCAAGTCCATTCTCTAGTAGGTCTGTGTCTTCATTCCCGTCTTGCCACTAGGTTCTTCATGGCCTTTTTTTTCCCCCTTAGATTCCGTATATATGTGTTAGCATACTGTATTTGTTTTTCTCTTTCTGACTTACTTCACTCTGTATGACAGACTCTAACTCCATCCACCTCATTACACATACCTCCATTTCATTTCTTTTTATGACTGACTAATATTCCATTGTATATATGTGCCACATCTTCTTTATCCATTCATCTGTCGATGGACATTTAGGTTGCTTCCATGTCCTGGCTATTGTACATAGAGCTGCAATGAACATTTTGGTACATGACTCTTTTTGACCTATGGTTTTCTCAGGGTATATGCCCAGTAGTGGGATTGCTGGGTCGTATGGTAGTTCTATTTGTAGTTTTTTAAGGAACCTCCATACTGTTCTCCATAGTGGCTGTATCAATTTACATTCCCACCAACAGTGCAAGAGTGTTCCCTTTCCTCCACACCCTCTCCAGCATTTATTGTTTCTAGATTTTTTGATGATGGCCATTCTGACCGGTGTGAGATGATACCTCATTGTAGTTTTGATTTGCATTTCTCTAATGATTAATGATGTTGAGCATTCTTTCATGTGTCTGTAGGCCATCTGTATATCTTCTTTGGAGAAATGTCTATTTGGGTCTTCTGCCCATTTTTGGATTGGGTTGTTCGTTTTTTTGTTATTGAGCTGCATGAGCTGCTTGTAAATCTTGGAGATTAATCCTTTGTCAGTTGCTTCATTTGCAAATATTTTCTCTCATTCTGAGGGTTGTCTTTTGGTCTTGTTTATGGTTTCCTTTGCTGTGCAAAAGCTTTTAAGTTTCATTAGGTCCCATTTGTTTATTTGTGTTCTTATTTCCATTTCTCTGGGAGCTGGGTCAAAAAGAATCTTACTGTGATGTATGTCATAGAGTGCTCTGCCTATGTTTTCCTCTAAGAGTTTGATAGTGTCTACCCTTACACTTAGGTCTTTAATCCATTTTGAGTTTATTTTTGTGTATGGTGTCAGGAAGTGTTCTAATTTCATACTTTTACATTTAGCTGTCCAACTTTCCCAGCACCACTTACTGAAGAGGCTGTCTTTTCTCCACTGTATATGCTTGCCTCCTTTATCAAAGATAAGGTGACCATATGTGTGTGGGTTTATCTCTGGGCTTTCTATCCTGTTCCATTGATCTATATTTCTGTTTTTGTGCCAATACCAAACTGTCTTGATTACTGAAGCTTTGTAATATAGTCTGAAGTCAGGGAGCCTGATTCCCCCAGCTCCATTTTTCATTCTCAAGATTGCTTTGGCTATTCGGGGTCTTTTGTGTTTCCATACAATTTGTGAAATTTTTTGTTCTAGTTCTGTGAAAAATGCCAGTGGTAGTTTGATAGGGATTGCATTGAATCTGTAGATTGCTTTGGGTAGTAGAGTCATTTTCACAATGTTGATTCTTCCAATCCAGGAACATGGTATATCTCTCCATTTATTTGTATCATCTTTAATTTCTTTCATCAGTGTCTTATAATTTTCTGCATACAGGTCTTTTGTGTCCTTAGGTAGGTTTATTCCTAGATATTTTATTCTTTTTGTTGCCATGGTAATCGGGAGTGTTTTCTTAATTTCACTTTCAGATTTTTCGTCATTAATGTATAGAAATGCAAGAGATTTCTGTGCATTAATTTTGTATCCTGCTACTTTACCGAATTCATTGATTAGCTCTAGGAGTTTTCTGGTAGCATCTTTAGGATTCTCTATGTATAGTATCATGTCATCTGCAAAGAGTGACAGCTTTACTTCTTCTTTTCCGATTTGGATTCCTTTTATTTCTTTGTCCTCTCTGATTGCGGTGGCTAACACTTCCAAAACTATGTTGAATAATAGTGGTGAGAGTGGGCAACCTTGTATTGTTCCTGATCTTAGTGGAAATGGTTTCAGTTTTTCACCATTGAGGACAATGTTGGCTGTGGGTTTGTCATATATGGCCTTTATTATGTTGAGGAAAGTTCCCTCTATGCCTACTTTCTGCAGGGCTTTTATCATAAATGGGTGTTGAATTTTGTCGAAAGCTTTCTCTGCATCTATTGAGATGATCATATGGTTTTTCTCCTTCAATTTGTTAATATGGTGTATCACATTGATTGATTTGCGTATGCTGAAGAATCCTTGCATTCCTGGGATAAACCCCACTTGATCATGGTGTATGATCCTTTTAATGTGCTGTTGGATTCTGTTTGCTAGTAGTTTGTTGAGGATTTTTGCATCTATGTTCATCAGTGATATTGGCCTGTAGTTTTCTTTCTTTGTGAGATCTTGGTCTGGTTTTGGTATCAGGGTGATGGCGGCCTTGTAGAATGAGTTTGGGAGTGTTCCTCCCTCTGCAATATTTTGGAAGAGTTTGAGAAGGATAGGTGTTAGCGCTTCACTAAATGTTTGATAGAGTTAGCCTGTGAAGCCATCTGGTCCTGGGCTTTTGTTTGTTGGAAGGTTTTTAATCACAGTTTCAATTTCAGTGCTTGTTATTGGTCTGTTCATATTTTCTATTTCTTCCTGGTTCAGTTTCGGCAGTTTGTGCATTTCTAAGAATCTGTCCATTTCTTCCAGGTTGTCCATTTTATTGGCATAGAGTTGCTTGTAGTAATCTCTCATGATCGTTTGTATTTCTGCAGTGTCAGTGGTTACTTTTCCTTTTTCATTTCTAATTCTATTGATTTGAGTCTTCTCCCTTTTTCTCTTGATGAGTCTGGCTAATGGTTTATCAATTTTGTTTATCTTCTCAAAGAGCCAGCTTTTAGTTTCATTGATTTTTGCTATTGTTTCCTTCATTTCTTTTTCATTTATTTCTGACCTAATCTTTATGATTTCTTTCCTTCTGCTGGCTTTGGGGTTTTTTTGTTCTTCTTTCTCTAATTGCTTTAGGTGCAAGGTTAGGTTGTTTATTCGAGATGTTTCCTGTTTCTTGAGGTAGGCTTGTATTGCTATAAACTTCCCTCTTAGCACTGTTTTTGCTGTGTCCCATAGGTTTTGCGTTGTTGTATCTCCATTGTCATTTGTTTCTAGGTGTTTTTTGATTTCCCCTTTGATTTCTTCAGTGATCACTTCGTTATTAAGTAGTGTATTGTGTAGTCTCCATGTGTTTGTATTTTTTACACATCTTTTCCTGTAATTGATATCTAGTCTCATAGCGTTGTGGTCGGAAAAGATACTTGATACGATTTCAATTTTCTTAAATTTACCAAGGCTTGATTTGTGACCCAAGATATGATCTATCCATGAGCACTTGAGAAAAATGTGTATTCTGTTGTTTTTGGGTGGAATGTCCTATAAATATCAATTAAGTCCATCTTGTTTAATGTATCATTTAAAGCTTGTGTTTCCTTATTTATTTTCATTTTGGATGATCTGTCCATTGGTGAAAGTGGGGTGTTAAAGTCCCCTACTATGATTGTGTTGCTGTCGATTTCCCCTTTTATGGCTCTTAGTATTTGCCTTATGTATTGAGGTGCTCCTATGTTGGGTGCATAAATATTTACAATTGTTATACCTTCCTCTTGGATCGATCCCTTGATCATTATATAGTGTCCTTCTTTGTCTCTTGTAATAGTCTTTATTTTAAAGTCTATTTTGTCTGATATGAGAATTGCTACTCCAGCTTTCTTTTGATTTCCATTGGCATGGAATATCTTTTTCCATCCCCTCACTTTCAGTCTGTATGTGTCTCTAGGTCTGAAGTGGGTCTCTTGTAGACAGCATATATATGGGTCTTGTTTTTGTATCCATTCAGCCAGCCTGTGTCTTTTGGTGGGAGCATTTAATCCATTTACATTCAAGGTAATTATCGATATGTATGTTCCTATTCCCATGTTCTTAAATGTTTTGGGTTTGTTATTGTAGGTGTTTTCCTTCTCTTGTGTTTCTTGCCTAGAGAAGTTCCTTTAGCATTTGTTGTAAAGCTGGTTTGGTGGTGCTGAACTCTCTCAGCTTTTGCTTGTCTGTAAAGTTTTTAATTTCTCCATCACATCTGAATGAGATCCTTGCTGGGTAGAGTAATCTTGGTTGTAGGTTTTTCTCCTTCATCACTTTAAGTATATCCTGCCACTCCCTTCTGGCTTGCAGAGTTTCTGCTGATAGATCAGATGTTAACCTTATGGGGATTCCCTTGTGTGTTATTTGTTGTTTTTCCCTTGCTGCCTTTAATATGTTTTCCTTATATTTAATTTTTGACAGTTTGATTAATATGTGTCTTGGCGTGTTTCTCCTTGGGTTTATCCTGTATGGGACTCTCTGTGTTTCCAGGACTTGATTAACTATTTCCTTTCCCATATTAGGGAAGTTTTCAACTATAATCTCTTCAAATATTTTCTCAGTCCCTTTCTTTTTCTCTTCTTCTTCTGGGACCCCTATAATTCGAATGTTGGTGCATTTAATGTGGTCCCAGAGGTCTCTGAGACTGTCCTCAGTTCTTTTCATTCTTTTTTCTTTATCCTGCTCTGCAGTAGTTATTTCCACCATTTTATCTTCCAGGTCACTTATCCTTTCTTCTGCCTCAGTTATTCTGCTATTGATCTCATCTAGAGTATTTTTAATTTCATTTATTTTGTTTTTCATCATTGCTTGGTTCCTCTTTAGTTCTTCTACATCCTTGTTAAATGTTTCTTGCATTTTGTCTATTCTATTTCCAAGATTTTGGATCATCCTTACTATCATTTTTCTGAATTCTTTTTCAGGTAGACTACCTATTTCCTCTTCATTTGTTAAGTCCGGTGTGTTTTGACCCTGCTCCTTCATCTGCTGTTTTTCTGTTGTCTTATTTTGCTTATCTTACTGTGTTTGGGGTCTCCTTTTCACAGGCTGCAGGTTCGTAGTTCCCGTTGTTTTTGGTATCTGTCCCCAGTGGCTAAGGTTGGTTCAGTGGGTTGTGTAGGCTTCCTGGTGGAGGGAACTAGTGCCTGAGTTCTGGTGGATGAGGCTGGATCTTGTCTTTCTGGTGGGCATGTCCACGTCTGGTGGTGTATTTTGGGGTGTCTGTGGCCTTATTATGATTTTAGGCAGCCTCTCTGCTAATGGATGGGGCTGTGTTCCTGTCTTGCTAGTTGTTTGGCATAGGGTGTTCAGCACTGTAGCTTGCTGGTCATTGAGTGATGCTGGGTCTTGATGTTGAGATGGAGATCTCTGAGAGATTTTCGCCGTTTGGTATTACGTGGAGCTGGGAGGTGTCTTGTGGACCAGTGTCCTGAAGTTGGCTCTCCCACCTCAGAGGTATGGCCCTGATGCCTGGCTGGAGCACCAAGAGCCTTTCGTCCACATGGCTCAGAGTAAAAGGGAGAAAAAATAGAAAGAAAGAAAGAAAGAAAGAGGCTCTAATATAGTGAAGTAAAATAAAGCTATTGTAAAGCAAAGCTATAGAGACAAAATCTCACCCAGAAGCATATACATATACACTCACAAAAAAAGGAAAAGGGGAAAAATTAATATATCCTGCTCCCAAAGACCACCTCCTGAATTTGGGATGATTCGTTGTCTATTCAGGTATTCAACAGATGCAGGCACATCAAGTTGTTTGTGGAGTTTTAATCCACTGCTTCTGAGGCTGCTGGGAGAGATTTCCCCTTCTCTTCTCTGTTCGCACAGCTCCTGGGGATCAGCTTTGGATTTGGACCCGCCTCTGCGTGTAGGTCGCCTGAGGGCGTCTGTTCTCCGCCCAGACAGGACGGGGTTAAAGGAGCAGCTGCTTCGGGGGCTCTGGCTCACCCAGGCCGCGGGGAGGGAGGCGTACAGAGGAGGCAGGGCGAGCCTGCAGCGTCAGAGGCCTGCGTGACGTTGCACCAGCCTGAGGCGCGCAGTTCGTTCTCCCGGGGAAGTTGTCCCTGTATCACAGGACCGTGGCGGTGGCGGGCTGCACAGGCTACCAGGATGGGTGGTGTGGAGCGTAACCTGTGCTCGCACACAGGATTTTTGGAGGTGGCAGCAGCAGCCCCAGCATCTCACGCCCGTCTCAAGGGTCCACGTTGACAGCCGCGGCTCGCGCCAGTTTCTGGAGTTCGTTTAGGAGGCGCTCTGTGTCCCCTCCCCTTGCATGCCGTGAAACAAAGAGGCAAGAAAAAGTCTCTTGCCTCTTCGGCAGCTGCAGACTTTTTCCCGGACTCCCTCCCAGACAGCTGTGGTGCGCTAACCCCTTCAGGCTGTGTTCACGCCGCCAACCCCAGTCCTCTCCCTGCGATCCAACCGAAGCTGAGCCTCAGCTCCCAGCCCGGCCCTCCCCAGCGGGTAAGCAGACAAGCCTCTTGGGCTGCTGAGTGCTACTCGGCGCCGAGCCTCTGTGCGGGAATCTCTCCGTTTTTTCCTCTGTGTCTCTGTTGCTGTGGGATCCACGCTGATAGCCGCGGCTCGCGCCTGTCTCTGAAGTTCGTTTAGGCGGCGCTCTGAATCCCCTCTCCTCGCCCACCAGGAAACAAAGGTGGAAGTAAAAGTCTCTTGCCTCTTCTGCAGCTGCAGACTTTTTCCCGGACTCCCTCCCGGCTAGCTGTGGTGCACTAACCCCTTCAGGCTGTGTTCACGCCGCCAACCCCAGTCCTCTCCCTGCAATCCAACCGAAGCCTGAGCCTCAGCTCCCAGCCCCGCCCGCCCCGGCGGGGGAGCAGACAAGCTTCTAGGCCTGGTGAGTGCTGGTCAGCACTGATCCTCCGTGCAGGAATCTCTCCGCTTTGCCCTCCGCACCCCTGTGGATGCGCTCTCCTCCGTGGCTCCAAAGCTTCCCCCCTCTGCCACCCGCAGTCTCTGCCCGCGAAGGGGCTTCCTAGTGTGTGGAAATCTTTCCTCCTTCACAGCTCCCTCCAACTGGTGCAGGTGCCATCCCTATTCTTTTGTCTCTGTTATTTCTTTTTTCTTTTGCCCTACCCAAGTACGGGGGGAGTTTCTTGCCTTTTGGGAAGTCTCACGTTTTCTGCCAGCGTTCAGTGGGTGTTCTGTAGGAACAGTTCCACGTGTAGATGTATTTCTACTGTATCTGTGGGAAGGAAGGTGATCTCCGCGTCTTACTCTTCCGCCATCTTCTCTCCTCCCTTCATTTATTTCTGATCTGATCTTTATGATTTCTTTCCTTCTGCTAACTTTGGGGTATTTTTGTTCTTCTTTCTCTAATTGCTTTTGGTGCAAGGTTAGGTTGTTTATTTGAGATGTTTCCTGTTTCTTGAGGTAGGCTTGTATTGCTATAATCTTCCCTCTTAGAACTGCTTTTGCTGCATCCCATAGGTTTTGGGTCGTCGTGTCTCCATTGTCATTTGTTTCTAGGTATTTTTTGATTTCCCCTTTGATTTCTTCAGTGACCACGTCGTTATTAAGTAGTGTATTGTGTAGCCTCATTGTGTTTGTATTTTTTACACATCTTTTCCTGTAATTGATATCTAGTCTCATAGCGTTGTGGTCGGAAAAGATACTTGATACGATTTCAATTTTCTTAAATTTACCAAGGCTTGATTTGTGACCCAAGATATGATCTATCCTGGAGAATGTTCCATGAGCACTTGAGAAAAATGTGTATTCTGTTGTTTTTGGGTGGAATGTCCTATAAATATCAATTAAGTCCATCTTGTTTAATGTATCATTTAAAGCTTGTGTTTCCTTATTTATTTTCATTTTGGATGATCTGTCCATTGGTGAAAGTGGGGTGTTAAAGTCCCCTACTATGATTGTGTTGCTGTCGATTTCCCCTTTTATGGCTCTTAGTATTTGCCTTATGTATTGAGGTGCTCCTATGTTGGGTGCATAAATATTTACAATTGTTATACCTTCCTCTTGGATCGATCCCTTGATCATTATATAGTGTCCTTCTTTGTCTCTTGTAATAGTCTTTATTTTAAAGTCTATTTTGTCTGATATGAGAATTGCTACTCCAGCTTTCTTTTGATTTCCATTGGCATGGAATATCTTTTTCCATCCCCTCACTTTCAGTCTGTATGTGTCTCTAGGTCTGAAGTGGGTCTCTTGTAGACAGCATATATATGGGTCTTGTTTTTGTATCCATTCAGCCAGCCTGTGTCTTTTGGTGGGAGCATTTAATCCATTTACATTCAAGGTAATTATCGATATGTATGTTCCTATTCCCATGTTCTTAAATGTTTTGGGTTTGTTATTGTAGGTGTTTTCCTTCTCTTGTGTTTCTTGCCTAGAGAAGTTCCTTTAGCATTTGTTGTAAAGCTGGTTTGGTGGTGCTGAACTCTCTCAGCTTTTGCTTGTCTGTAAAGGTTTTAATTTCTCCATCACATCTGAATGAGATCCTTGCTGGGTAGAGTAATCTTGGTTGTAGGTTTTTCTCCTTCATCACTTTAAGTATATCCTGCCACTCCCTTCTGGCTTGCAGAGTTTCTGCTGAAAGATCAGCTGTTTACCTTATGGGGATTCCCTTGTGTGTTATTTGTTGTTTTTCCCTTATGTTATTAATATGTTTTCTTTATATTTAATTTTTGATAGTTTGATTAATATGTGTCTTGGCGTGTTTCTCCTCGGCTTTATCCTGTATGGGACTCTCTGTGCTTTCAGGACTTGATTAACTATTTCCTTTCCCATATTAGGGAAGTTTTCAACTATAATCTCTTCAAATATTTTCTCAGTCCCTTTCTTTTTCTCTTCTTCTTCTGGGACCCCTATAATTCGAATGTTGGTGCGTTTAATATTGTCCCAGAGGTCTCTGAGACTGTCCTCAGTTCTTTTCATTCTTTTTTTCTTTATTCTGCTCGGCGGTAGTTATTTCCACCATTTTATCTTCCAGGCCACTTATCCGTTCTTCTGCCTCAGTTATTCTGCTATTGATCTCATCTAGAGTATTTTTAATTTCATTTTTCATGTTTTTCATCATTGCTTGGTTCCTCTTTAGTTCTTCTACATCCTTGTTAAATGTTTCTTGCATTTTGTCTATTCTATTTCCAAGATTTTGGATCTTCTTTACTATCATTATTCTGTATTCTTTTTCAGGTACACTGCCTATTTCCTCTTCATTTGTTAGTTCTCATTTGTTTTGACCCTGCTCCTTCATCTGCTGTGTGTTTTTCTGTCTTCTCATTTTGCTTATCTTACTGTGTTTGGGGTCTCCCTTTCCCAGGCTGCAGGTTCGTAGTTCCCATTGTTTTTGGTATCTGTCCCCAGTGGCTAAGGTTGGTTCAGTGGGTTGTGTAGGCTTCCTGGTGGAGGGGACTAGTGCCTGTGTTCTGGTGGATGAGGCTGGATGTTTTCTTTCTGGTGGGCACGTCCACGTCTCGTGGTGTGTTTTGGGGTGTCTGTGGCCTTATTATGATTTTAGGCAGCCTCTCTGCTAATGGTTGGGGCTGTGTTCCTGTCTTGCTAGTTGATTGGCATAGGGTGTCCAGCACTGTAGCTTGCTGGTCGTTGAGTGATGCTGGGTCTTGTTGTTGAGATGGAGATGTCTGAGAGATTTTCGCCATTTGGTATTACGTGGAGCTGGGAGGTGTCTTGTGGACCAGTGTCCTGAAGTTGGCTCTCCCACCTCAGAGGCACAGCCCTGATGCCTGGCTGGAGC
The DNA here is from genome assembly GCF_949987535.1 of Balaenoptera acutorostrata. Lineage (NCBI taxonomy): Eukaryota > Metazoa > Chordata > Mammalia > Artiodactyla > Balaenopteridae > Balaenoptera > Balaenoptera acutorostrata. Next base: position 54,452,012 of record NC_080078.1, read on the forward strand.
ACCAAGAGCCTTTCATCCACATGGCTCAGAATAAAAGGGAGAAAAAATAGAAAGAAAGAAAGAAAGAGGATAAAATAAAATAAAATAAAATAAAATAGAATAAAATAAAGCTATTATAGTAAAAAATAAGAAAAAAATTATTAAGAAAAAATTTATTAAGAAATTTTTTTTAATTTTTAAAATAAACTTATTAATTTTTTAAAATAAAAAATAAGAAAAAAATTATTAAGAAAAAATTTTTAATATTTTAAAATAAAAAATATGAAAATGCTGATAGCCATGGCTCGCATCCATCTTTGGAGCTCATTTAGGCGGTGCTCTGAATCCCCTCTCCTTGTGCACCGCGAAACAAAGAGGCAAGAAAAAGTCTCTTGCCTCTTTGGCAGCTGCAGACTTTTTCCCGGACTCCCTCCCAGCTAGCTGTGGTGGGCTAACCCCTTCAGGCTGTGTTCACGCAGCCAACCCCAGTCCTCTCCCTGCAATCCAACAGAAGCCCAAGCCTCAGCTACCAGCCCCCCCCAACCCCGGCCCGTGAGCAGACAAGCATCTCGGGCTGGTGAGTGCTGGTCGGCGCCGAGCCTCTGTGCGGGAATCTCTCCGCTTTGCCCTCCACACCGCTGTGGCTGCACTTTCCTCCGTGGCTCTGAAGCTTCCGCCCTCTGCCACCCGCAGTCTCTGCCCGCGAAGGGGCTTCCTAGTGTATGGAAACCTTTCCTCCTTCACAGCTCCCTCCCACTGGTGCAGGTCCCATCCCTATTCTTTTTTCTCTGTTATTTCTTTTTTCTTTTGCCATACCCAAGTACGTGTGGATTTTCTTGCCTTTTGGGAGGTCTGACGTCTTCTGCCAGCATTCAGTGGGTGTTCTGTAGGAGCAGTTCCACGTGTAGATGTATTTCTAATGTATCTGTGGGAAGGAAGGTGATCTCCACGTCTTACTCTTCCGTCATCTTGCCCAGGCCCTGGTAATTTTATTTTTAGTTTTTTAAGGAACCTCCACACTGTTCTCCATAGTGGCCATATCAATTTACATTCCCACCACCAGTGCAAGAGGGTTCCGTTTTCTCCACACCCTCTCCAGCGTTTTTTGTTTGTAGATTTCCTGATGATGCCCATTCTGACTGGTGTGAGGTGATACCTCATTGTAGTTTTGATTTGCATTTCTCTAATAATTAGTGATGTTGAACAGATTTTCATGTGCCTCTTGGCTATATGAATGTCTTCTTTTGAGAAATGTCTATTTGGGTCTTCTGCCTATTTTGTGATTAGGTTGTTTTTTTTTTTATATTGAGTTGCATGAGCTGTTTATACATTTTGGAGATTAATCCCTTGTCTGTTTATTCATTTGCAAATATTTTCTCCCATTCTGAGGGTTGTCTTTTTGTCTTGTTTATAGTTTCCTTTTCTGTGAAAAATCTTTTCAGTTTAATTAGGTCCCATTTGTTTATTTTTGTTTTTATTTCCATTGCTCTAGGAGGTGTGTCAAAAAGATTTTTCTGTTATTTATGTCAAAGAGTGCTCTTCCTATGTTTTCCTCTAAGAGTTTTATAGTGTCTGGTCTTACATTTAGGTCTTTAATCCATTTTGAGTCTATTTTTAATGTATGGTGTTAGGGAGTGTTCTAATTTCATTCTTTTACATATAGCTGTCCAGTTTCCCCAGCACCACTTTTGAAGAGAATATATTTTCTCCAGTGTATATCCTTGCCTCCTTTGTCATAGATTAGTTGACCATAGATGCGTGGGCTTATTTCTGGGCTTTCTATCCTGTTCCATTGATCTATATTTCAGTTTTTTGCCAGTACCATATTGTCTTGATGACTGTAGCTTTGTAGTATAGTCTGAAGTCAGGGAGTCTCATTTCTCCAGCTCTGTTTTTCTTTCTCAAGATTGCTTTGGCTATTCAGGGTCTTTTGTGTCTCTATACAAATTTTAAGATTTTTGTTCTAGTTCTGTGAAAAATGCCATTGGTAGTTTGATAGGGATTGCGTTGAATCTGTGGATTGCTTTGGATAGTATAGAAGAATATGGTCTATCTCTCCGTCTGTTTGTGACGTCTTTGACTTCTTTCATCAGTGTCTTATAGTTTTCTGAGTACAGGTATTTTACCTCCGTAGGTAGGTTTATTCCTAGGTATTTCATTCTTTTGGTTGCAACCATGAATGGGATTGTTTCCTTAATTTCTCTTTCTAATCTTTCGTTATTAGTGTATAGGAATGCAAGAGACTTCTGTACATTAATTTTGTATCCTGCAACTTTACCATATTCATTGATTAGCTCTAGTAATTTTCTGGTGGCATCTTTAGGATTCTCTATGTCATGATATCAGATATCATGATATCTGCAAACAGTGACATTTTTACTTCTTCTTTTCCAATTTGTATTCCTTTTATTTCTTTTTCTTCTCTGATTGCCATGGTTAGGATTTCCAAAACTATGTTGAATAATAGTGGTGAGAGTGGACATCCTTGTCTTGTTCCTGATCTTAGAGGAAATTGCTTTCAGTTTTTCACCATTGAGAATGATGTTTCCTGTGGGTTTGCCATATATGGCCTTTATTATGTTGAGGTAGGTTCCCTGTATGCACACTTTCTGGAGAGTTTTTATCATAAATCAGTGTTGAATTTTGTCAGAAGCTTTTCTGCATCTATTGAGATGATCATATGGTTTTTATTATTCAATTTGTTAATATGGTGCATCACATTGTTTGATTTGCGTATATTGAAGAATCCTTGCATCCCTGGGATAAATCCTGCCTGATCATGATGTATGATCCTTTTAATGTATTGTTGGATTCTGTTAGCTATTATTTTGTTGAGAATTGTTACATCTATATTCATCAGTGATATTAGTCTGTAATTTTCTTTTCTTGTAGTATCTTTGTCTGGTTTTGGTGTCAGGGTGATGGTGGCCTCATAGAATCAACTTTGGAGGGGTCCCCCCTCTGCAGTATTTTGGAAAAGTTTGAGAAGGATGGGTATTATCTCTTCTCTAAATGTTTGACAGAATTCACCTGTGAAGCCATCTGGTCCTGGACTTTTGTTTGCTGGAAGATTTTTAATCACAGTCTCAATTTTGGTGCTTGTGATTGGTCTGTTTATATTTTCTATTTCTTCCTGGTTCAGTCTTGGAAGGTTGTGCTTTTCTAAGAATTTGCCCATTTTATTGGCATAGAGTTGCTTGTAGCAGTCTCTTATGATGCTTTGTATTTCTGTTGTGCCTGTTGTAACTTCTCCTTTTTCTGATTTTATTGATTTGAGTCCTCTCCCTCTTTTTCTTGCTGAGTCTAGCTAAACGTTTGTCAATTTTGTGTATCTTCTCAAAAAACTAGCTTTTAGTTTCATTGATCTTTGCTATTGTTTTCTTTGTTTCTATTTCATTCATTTCTGTCCCGATATTTATGATTTCTTTCCTTCTACTAACTTTCAGTTTTGTTTGTTCTTCTTTCTCTATTCCTTTAGGTGTAAGGTTAAGTTGTTTATTTGAGATTTTTCTTGTTTCTTGAGGTAGGATTATATTGTTATAAACTTCTCTCTTAGAACTGCTTTGGCTGCATCGCATAAGCTTGGGATAGTTGTGTATTAGTTGTCACTTATCTCTAGGTATTTTTTGATTTCCTCTTTGATTTCTTCAGTGATCGCTTGGTTATTTAGTAATGTACTGTTTAGCCTCCATATGTTTGTGTTTTTTACGTTCTTTTCCCTGTTATTGATTTCTAATCACATAGCGTTGTGGTCGGAATAGATGATATGATTTCAATTTTCGTAAATTTACCAATGCTTTATTTGTGACCCAAGATATGATTTATCCTGGAGAATGTTCCATGTGCACTTGAGAAGGAAGTTTAATCTGCTGTTTTCAGATGGAATGTCCTATAAATATATTTAAACCTATCTGATCTATTGTGTCATTTAAAGCTTGTGTTTCCTTATTAAATTTCTCTCTGGATGATCTGTCCATTGTTTTAAGTGAGGTGTTAAAGTCCCCCACTATTACTGTGTTACTGTCTATTTCCTCTTTTATAGCTGTTAGCATTTGCCTTATGTATTGAGGTGCTCCTATTCTGGGTGCATATATATTTAAAATTGTTATATCTTCTTCTTGGATTGATCCCTTGATCATTATTTAGTGTCCTTCTTTGTCTCTTGCCATAGTCTTTATTTTAAGGTCTATTTGGTCTGATATGAGTATTGCTACACCAGGTTTCTTTTGATTTCCATTTTCATGGAATATCTTTTTCCATCCCCTCACTTTCAGTCTGTATGTGTCCCTAGGTCTGAAGTTGTTCTCTTGTAGGCAGCGTATATACAGTGCTTGTTTTTGAATCCATTCAGTGAGCCTGTCTCTTGGTTGGAGCATTTAATCCATTCACATTTAATTCATTCACATTTAAGGTAATTATCGATATGTATGTTCCTATTACCATTTTATTAATTGTTTTGGGTTTGTTTTTGTAGGTCCTTTTCTTCTCTTGTGTTTCCCACTTAGTACTTGTTCCTTTAGCATTTGCTGTAGAGCTGGTTTTGTGGTGCTGAATTCTCTTAGCTTTTGCTTGTCTGTAAAGCTTTTGATTTCTCCTTTGAATTTGATGGAGATCCTTGCCGGGTAGAGTAATCTTTGCTGTAGGTTCTTCCCTTCCATCACTTTAAATATATCATCGTGCCACTCCCTTCTGGCTTGTAGAGCTTCTGCTGAGAAATCAGCTGTTAACCTTATGGGAGTTCGTTGTATTTTATTTGTCGTTTTTCCCTTGTTGCTTTTAATAATTTTTCTTTGTCTTTAATTTTTGTCAATTTGATTACTATGTGTCTCGGCGTGTTTTTCCTTGGGTTTATCCTGCCTGGGACTCGCTGCACTTCCTGGACTTGGCTGACTATTTCCTTTCCCATGTTAGGGAAATTTTCAACTATAATCTCTTCAAATATTTTTTTGGGTCCTTTCTCTCTCTCTTCTCTTTCTGGGACCCCTATAATGCGAATGCTGGTGCATTTAATGCTGTCCCAGAGGTCTCTTAGGCTGTCTTCATTTCTTTTCATTCTTTTTTCTTTATTCTGTTCTGAGGCAGTGAATTCCACCATTCTGTCTTCCATGTCACTTATCCATTCTCCTGCATTAGTTATTCTGCTATTGATTCCTTCTAGTGTGGTTTTCATTTCAGTTAATGTACTGTTCATTTCTGTTTGTTTTTTCTTTAATTCTTCTAGGGGTTTGTTCTTTCATTCTTCTAGGTGTTTATAAACATTTCTTGCATCTTCTCGATCTTTGCCTCCATTTTTTCCCCAAGGTCCTGGATCATCTTCACTATCATTATTTTAAATTCTTCTTCTGGAAGGTTGCCTATCTCCACTTCATTTAATTGTTTTTTCTGAGGTGTTATCTTGTTCCTTCATCTGGTATATAGACCTCTGTCTTTTCATTTTGTCTGTCTTTCTGTGAATGTGGTTTTTGTTCCACAGGCTGCAGGACTGTAGTTCTTCTTGCTTCTGCTGTCTGCTCTTTGATTGATGAGGCTCTCCCTTGCTTTTAGAATGACTTCCAGACTCTGCTTCTTCATTAGCCACATTTTAGAACCATAACATAGAGACCAAATTGCTTTTGCTCTTTGCTCTACGATGTTTCATAGACAAGGACAATTCATGCAAGGTCCTAGTGTGTGTGTATGTTGAGAGTATGTTGTAGACATGATTTTCTCTTACTTGTAAACACACTGTGTTTCTTAAAGACAAGGACATTCTCAGATATAAGCATAGTGCATGCAATTAACCAAATCTGAGAAATCAACATATGCATAATAATATTATCTAATGCTCCCACTCCCCCATGTTATTTTTCTGGCCCAGGATCCAATACATGATCCTATGCTGTCATGTTTCTCTAGTGATAGTTCATCTGGAATTATTCCAGGTCCTGCCTGTTCTGCCATGACCCCAACATCCCTAGAGAGTACAGGACAGTCATCTTGCAATGTGCCCTCAATTCAAGCACATTGAGGGCTGTGCATTCCTACCAGAAATCCACAGAAGCAATTCTGAGTCTCTCTCATATCTGAAGAATGGGTTTTGAAATTAGAAACTGCAAGTATCAGGCAATGTGACCTGGGGAAAATTATATAACTTCCCTGAACTTCAGTTTCTTCATTTCTAAAATAGGAAGAAAGCAGCAGAAACCTTGTGATTTGTTATTATCTTTGGCAAAATATTTAGCAGAAGGAAGGGGTGGCTGCAGTTACTGTTTCATGAGAGGTTTAGGATTAACTGAATCATTCAGTTCCGCATACTAACCCTGTCCATGACAACTCATGGAAACTTGTGCTTCAAGTCATAATCCAATGATAAAATTAATGTAAAATTCACTTGCCACCCAGCCTGGGTATGCCTATCTTGGATGAAAGGAAAGTGGGAGGATTTGGAGGTATAATTATTTGAGGGACCAGCTGAAAGACAAGAGATACCTGTCCAACCACATTTGTCTCATGCAATGGAACTTTTTATTTTTTTAAGTGATGAATTGTCACCTGAACTAAGAAGAGGTCATCTTGGTCTAAACTTTCTGAGTTTTCTTTTTTTTTTTCTTCTTTTAATTATAGTACATTATTTTTTAGTGCAGTTTTAGATTGACAGGAGAATTGAGCAGAAGGTACAGGGATTTCCCATATAAGCCCTGCCCCTATATATGCACAGCTTCCTCCAATATCAAAATCCTCCACATGAGTGGTAGTTTGCTACAATTGGTGACTCTACATTCACCTCATTATCACCCAACACCTCATTATCACCCAACATCAATAGTTCATCAATAGTTCACATTAGGGTTCACTCCTTTTGTTTCGCATTCTATGGATTTTGAGAAATGTGTGATGACATGTGTCTACCATTATGGTGTCATACAGAGTAGTTTCACTGCCCTAAAAAGTCTCTGTGCTCTGTCTATTCATCTCTCTCTCCCACCAACACCTGGCAACCACGGATGCTTTTATTGTCTTTATAGTTTTAACTTTTACAGAATTGTACAGTATTTAGTCTTTTCAAATTGACTTCTTGAACATAGTAGGATATTTTTTAGGGTTCCTCCCTGTTTTTTCATGGCTTGATAGCTCTTTTTCTTTTTTTAGCACTGAATAATAATTCATTATCTGGGTGTACTACAGTTTATTTATCTATTCACTTACTGAAGAACATCTTGTTTGCTTCCATGTTTTGAAAATTATGAATAACACTGCTATAAATGTCCGTGGGCAAGCCTTTGTGTGGACATAAGTTTCTACTCATTTGGGCAAATAAATACCAAGGAGTGCATTTGCTGAACTGTAGATTAAGAGTATTTTAGTTTTGTAAGAAACTGCGAAATTGTCTTCCAAAGTGGCTGTACCAATAAATAAACCAAAAAAAAAAAAAAAAAAAAAAAACCCAAAAAACCAAAACACACACACAAAGTGGCTGTGCCATTCTGCATTCCCACCAACAATGAAGGAGTTTCTGTTACTCTACATCTTCCTCCCACATCCTCCTCAGCATTTGGTTTTGCCACTGTTTTGGATTTTAGCTATTCTAATAGGTCTTTTACCAGTTTAAAAATAATGTTACTAGGTTTATTACTGCTGAATATTAAGAGTTCTTTGGACACTTTAGATAACAGTCCTTTATCAGATGTGCTTTTTGTAAATATATTTTCCCAGTATGTGGCTTGTCTTCTCATTCTCTTGGCAGTGTATTTTGAAAAGTAAAACTTTTAAATTTTCCTGAAGTTCAGCTTATCCATTCTTTTTTTTCATGAATCATGGCTTTGGTGTTGTATCTAAAAGTTATCACCATACACAAGGACATCTAGATTTTCCCCTATGTTATCTTCTAGGAGATTTGTAGTTTTGCATTTTGCATTAAAATCTGTGATACATTTGAGCTGTGTGTGTGTGTGTGTGTGTGTGTGTGTGTGTGTGAAGGGTTTAGGTCTGTGTCTGGATTCATTATTATTTTTTTCTTTATGTAGGTGTCCAGTTGTTCCATTACCATTTGTTGAAAAGGTTATGATTTCTGCATGGAGTTGCCTTTACTCCTTTGTCAAAGATCTAGTTGACTATATTTATGTGGATCTATTCCTGGGCTCTCCATTCTTTTCTTTTGTTCTATTTGTATAGTCTTTCGCCACACTATCCTGATTACTGTAGATTTACAGTAATTCTTGAAGTTGAGTAGTTTCAGTCCTCTGACTTTGTTCTGCTCCTTCAATATTATATTAGTTATTCTAGGCCTTTGCCTCTCCATATAAACTTTAGATTCAGTTTGTTGATATTCACAAAATTACTAGGTGGGATTTTGATGGAATTCATTGAATCTATAGATCAAGTTTGGAAGAACTGACATTTTGACAAATTGAGTCTTTCTATCCATGAACATGGAATATCTATTTATTTAGTTCTTTTTAGTAAGATTTCTTTCATCAGAGTTTTGTAGTTTTCCTTATATAAATATTATACATAATTTTAGATTTACACCTAAGTATTTCATTGATAATATAAATATTATATTTTAAATTTCAAATTATAGTTGTTCATTGCAAATATATAGGAAAGTAATTGACATATATATTAACCTTATATCCTGCAATCTTACTATAATTGCTTCCAGGAGTAATTTTTTTTTTTTTTTTGTCAATTCTGTCTGATTTCTTTCATAGACAATCATATTATCTATGAACAACAACAGTTTCATTTCTTCTTTCTTCATCAGTATACCTTTTATTTCTTTTTCTTAACTTCCAGTGAGATATTGAAAAGGAGTGGTTAAAGCCAGTTGATATCTCAAACTTGTGTTTTCTTTACTATTGCCCATTTTTGAAAAGGCTTGCAATTAATAAAGAAATTTTCATATTAAGAAGTAATTTTTTTTAAATGTCTTTTTTTAAAAAAATTATTTATTTAATTTATTTATTTTTGACTGTGTTGAGTCTTTGTTGCTGCACGTGGGCTTTCTCTAGTTGAGGCGAGGGGGGGCTACTCTTCATTGTTGTGCGTGGGCTTCTCATTGTGGTGGCTACTCTTGTTGTGGAGCACAGGCTCTAGGCACGCGGGCTTCAGTAGTTGCAGCATGCGGGCTCAGTAGTTGTGGCTCACAGGCTTAGTTGCTCCGTGGAATGTGGGATCTTCCCGGACCAGGGCTTGAACCCATGTCCCGTGCATTGGCAGGCAGATTCTCAACCACTGCACCACCAGGGAAGCCCCTAAAATGTCTTTCTTGATACTACCTAATTTCTGTTTTCCTTTTCATGAATATTTCTTGAAATCACTGTCATGGCCACTATCATCTCTTCTTTGATCCTCTTTTTCCCAGTCCCTTGATACTGTTCTTGTCTAGGTCACTGTAACCTTCATCTTGTCAAATCCCATGGACATTTTTCTTTCATCTCCTTCATCTCTCAGCAGCACTTGATCCAGTGGATCACTCTCTCTTTTCTGATTCATTCTCATTGTCTGTGAATAAGTAGCAGATCTTGCAATTCCAATACTTCAAGATCAATGAGAGCAAAGTTTTGAACAGTTTTTATTTCTACAATGTAGAATGATGCCTGGCATACATATGCTCAATTTTCCAGAGTACAATTGAAAAAATTATTATATAATCTGCTTGCTCAACATTATTTCACCTGGTAGATCACTGCCATAATTTTGATGGGAAAGTCTGAGATCACAAGTAGCTTACCCATGAGATGAGAGGAAAGCTAATATTTACTGGGTGTCTGGTATTGTTCAAGGTGCTCTACATGAATTAGGCCATTGGATTCTTACTCATGAAGGTTATTCTAACTCAAGGTTAGATACCCTCTTGGCAACCCAGAAGTTGGATGGTGAGTTGAAAAATCAATTGCAACAGACACAGAGACACAAGGATACACATACAGTTGGAATCATGTGGTATGTAGACATTTCAGATTGGCCACTCTTACTTAGTAATGCTCAATGAAGATTCTTCCATGTCTTTTGATTGCTTACTAGCTCATTTCTTTTTAGTGCTGAATAATATTCTATTGTCTGGTTGTACCACAGTTTGTTTATCTATTAAGCTACTGAAGGACATCCTGGTTGCCTCCAAGTCATTACAAGTACGAATAAAGCTACTATGAACATTAATTAACAGATTTTTGTGTGGACATAAGTTTTCAACTCCTTTAGGTAAATGCAAAGGATCACAATTGCTGGATAGTATCATAAGAGCATGTTTAGTTTTCTAAGAAACTGCCAACCTGTCTTCCAAAATGGCTATACCATTTTACATTTTCACCAACAATGAATAAGAGTTCCTGTTGCCTCAATCCTTGCCAGCATTTGGTGTTGCCACGGTTTTGAATTTTAGCCATTCTAATACGTCTTTTGCCCATTTTTAAAATAAGGTTCATTTTCTTATTGTTGAGTTTTAAGAATTATTTGTACATTCTGGATAACAGTCTTTTATCAGATAGGTCTTTTGTAAATATTTTCTCACAGTCTGTGACTTGTCATTCTCTTGACAGTGTCTTCCACAAATTAGAACATTTTTTAATAAGGTCCAGCTTATCAATTCTTTTTTTCTTTTAAAGTAAATCATCACCTTTTTTGACCAGGATTCTTTATTTATTTATTCATTTATTTATGGCTGTGTTGGGTCTTCGTTTCTGCGCAAGGGCTTTCTCCAGTTACGGCAAATGGGGGCCACTCTTCATCGCGGTGCGCAGGCTTCTCACTATCGTGGCCTCTCCCTCTGTGGAGCACAGGCTCCAGACGCGCAGGCTCAGCAATTGTGGCTCACGGGCCCAGCCGCTCTGCGGCATGTGGGATCCTCCCAGACCAGGGCTCGAACCCGTGTCCCCTGCATTGGCAGGCAGACTCTCAACCACTGCGCCACCAGGGAAGCCCCAGCTTATCAATTCTTTCTTTCATGAACTGTGTCTGTGGTTTTGTAAAAAGGTATTGCCATACTAAAGGTTTCTCTTTTGTTATCTCCTATAACTTTTATAGTTTCGCATTTTATATTGCAGTCTGTGATCCATTTTGAGTTAATTTGTGTGAAGGGTGTAAGTTTTGTGTTTTTATTTTTATTTTTTTCACATGGATGTCTAGTTGTTCTAGCACCAGTTATTGAAGACTATCTTTGCACCATTATATTGCTCTTGCTCCTTTTTCAAGGACAGTTGACTATATTTGTATGCATCTATTTCTGTATCTCTACTCAGTTCCATTGATCTATTTGTCTATTCTTTCACTAAAACCACACTATCTTGATTACTGAAGTAATCTTGAAGTAAGTCTTGAAGTAATCTTTTTAGTAAGTCTTGAAGTCTGGTAGTGTCCGTCCTCCAACTTTGTTTTTCTCCATCAATATTGTGTTGGCTATGCTGGGTCATTTGCCTCTCTGTAGAAACTTTAGAATCAGTTTGTCTATATCCAGAAAACTAATTTGCTGGAATTTCAATTGGGATTGCATTGAATCTTAGGTCAAGTTGAGACAAACTGACATCTTGTCAATTCTGAATCTTTCTATCTGTGAACATGAACTATCTTTTCACATATTTTGATGATTTAATTAATCAGAATTTTGTATTTCTCCTGATTGATTTTCAAATACTGAACCAGCCTTGTATACCAGGATAAATCCCACTTGGTTGTGATGTATAATCCTTTTTATGCATTGTTGAACTCCATTTGCTAATAATTTGTTGAGAATTTTGCATTCTTGTTCATGAGAGATATTGGTCTGTAGATTACTTTTCTTGTAATGTCTTTGCTTATTGTTGGTATTAGGACAATACTGGCCTTAAGGTATGAATTAGAAAGTATTCCCTCTGCTTCTATACTCAGAAAGAGATTGTAGAGGGTTGTTATAATTTCTTCCTTAAATGTTTGGTAGAATTCACCAGTGGATCCATCTGGGCCTGGTCTTTTCTCTTTTGGAAGGTTGTTAAATACTGATTCAATGTCTTTAGTAGACATAAGCCTTTTCAGATTGTCTATTTCTCATATGCCTTTTGGCATATTGTGTCTTTTAAGAAATTGGTTTGTTTCATCTAAGTTATCAAATTTGTGAGCATAGAGTTTTTTATATATTCTTTTATTATCATTTTAATGTCAATGGAATCTATAGTGATATCCCACCTTCCTCTGTGATATTAGTAATTTGTGTCCTCACTCTTTTTTTCTTTGTTAGTCTGGATAGAGGCTTATCAATTTTATTGATCTTTTCAAAGAACCAGCTTTTGGTTTCATTGATTTTCTTACTAATTCCCTGTTTTCAACTTCATTGAGTTCTGCTCTAATCTTTATTATTTCTTTTCTTCTACTTACTTTGAATTTAATTTGTTATTCTTTTTCTAGTTTTCTAAAGTGGAAACTTATAAGATTATTTATTTTAGATTTTTCTTCTGTTCTTATATATGCATTCAATGCTGTAAATCTTCCTCTAAGTACTGCCATCACTGCATCTCACAAATTTTGATAAATTTTGTTTTGATTTTCATTTAGTTCAAAATATTTTTTAGTTTTACTTGATATTTCTCATATGAACCATGTGTTAGAAGTGTGTTGTTTAATTTCCATCTACTTTGGTATTTTCTTATTATCTTTCTGTTATTGATTTGTAGTTTGATTTCATTGTGGTCTGAGAACAGACATTGTCTGATTTAAGTTATTTTAAAATAGTTAAGGTGTGTTTTTATGGCCTAGAATGTGGTCTACCTCAGTTAATATTCCATGTGGGCTTGAAAAAGGGGTGTGTTCTTCTGTAGTTGGATTAAGTTGTCCATAGAAGTCAATTATATCCAATTGATTGAAGGTGTTTTTGAGTACAACTATGTCCTTACCAACTTTCTGCTGGCCAGATCTGTTCTGTTTCTGTCTTTTGTTTTCACTTTTTATTTTATATTGGAGTATAGTTTATTAACAATGTTGTGTTAGTTTCAGGTGTACAGTAAAGTGATTCAGTTATACATAGACATGTATCTATTCTTTTTCAAATTCTTTTCCCATTTAGGTTGTTACAGAATATTGAGTAGAATTCCCTGTGCTATACAGTAGGTCCGTATTGGTTATCCATTTTAAATATAGCAGGATGGATCTGTTCATTTTTTTTTTTAAATTAATTAATTTATTTATTTTTGGCTGTGTTGGGTCTTCGTTTCTGTGCGAGGGCTTTCTCTAGTTGTGGCAAGCGGGGGGCCACTCTTCATCGTGGTGCATGGGCCTGTCACTGTCGCGGCCTCTCTTGTTGCGGAGCACAGGCTCCAGACGCGCAGGCTCAGCAGTTGTGGCTCACGGGCCCAGTTGCTCCGCGGCATGTGGGATCTTCCCAGACCAGGGCTCGAACCCGTGTCCCCTGCATTGGCAGGCAGATTCTCAACCACAGCGCCACCAGGGAAGCCCCGGATCTGTTCATTTTTGATAGATGTTTGTTGAAATCTCCAACTATGATAGTGGATTCATCTATATCTCTTTGCAGAGAGATATTATTTTTTGCCTCACATAATTTGATGCTCTGTTGTTAGGTGCATACATATTAAGCTTGGAGAATTGACCTCTTTATCATTATTTAATGCCTTTCTATATTTATCCCTGATAACTTTCCTTGTTCTGAAGCCAGCTTTTTCAGCTTTGTTCTGAAATTAATATAGTTACTCCTGCTTTCTTTTGCTAGTGTTAGCATGATATGTTTTTCTTCATCTATTTACTTTTAATCTACATGTGTCTTTACATTTAAAGTAGGTTTAGAAAACATAAAGCTGAATCTTGTTTTTTGATCCACTCTGACAATCTCTGGATGCATTTAGACCATTGACATTCAGAGTGTTTATTGATTTAGTTGGATTAATATCTATTATATTCATTACTGTTTTCAATATATTGCCTTTGTTCTTTGTTCCTATTTTTGTCTTCTACTCTTTTCCTGCCTTTTGTGGCTTAATTGAGCATTTTCTATGTTCCATTTTCTTTCCTTTCTTAGTATATTGGTTATAATTCTTTTTTGTTTGTTTGTTTTGTTTTTTATTTTACTTTTTTAGTGGTTACCCTAGAGTCTGCAATATATATTTCCTAACTAATTTCTCCTGAAGGCAGCCTTTGTTAGGAAGAACACAGTGTTCTGGTATATTTCAAAGTGGTTGCCCCTCCTCCTCCTGGTAACAGGAGAGAATTTTTCACTGATATTTACAGTAGGAACCTGGTCAGACTCCTGGAGGTTACACACAATATTGTGGAGGACCCCCCGATGGCTGGTTTCTCTGGAATTTTTAACTCTCATGCTTTTCTACACTGAGGCTCCAGCAATTTGTCAATTGTAGTTCAGGTTTTCCTATTCCTACCCTGAATCCTGAGGTAGTTTCTGCTTGTGAGTCTGTGTTCTGGTAAGCTGTGATTCACTTCATTTGCCTGTCTGTCTCTCCAATGCTGGGGGCAGAGTTTTGCCCTATGTCCTCCCCTCTCTTATGGATCAAAGAAGAGTTATTGATTTTATTTTATTTATTTTTATTGAAGTATAGTTGATTTACAATGTTGTGCTAATCTCTGCTGTACAGCAAAGTGACTCAGTTATACACATATAGACATTCTTTTTTTATATTTTTTCCATTATGTTTTATCACAGGATATTGAATATAGTTCCCTGTGCTATACAGTAGAACCTTGTTGTTTATCCAAGAGTTATTGATTTTAAAATTTGTTCAGCTTTGTACTTGTGGTTAAGATTGAACAGCAACTTTCAAGCTCCTTACATGTGGAACTGGAAACTGAAAGAGTCACCACTGAACTGTTTAAAAAATTTGTTTTGGAATAATTATAGATATGCAGGAATTTACAGAAATATTAGAATCTTGTGTATCATTCACCTAGTTTTCTACAAATGGTGACATTTCATCAGTGGATTTTTACCAAACAGGGAAAAAAATAACAGAAATCTTACATAAACTTCCAGAGAATAGAAAAGGGTCATCACCAACTTTGTTGATGAAGCCAGCATGATCTTGATACTAATATCTGATAAAGAAAATGCACATAGGAGAACCCACAGGACAATCTCTCTGATTAAAAAAATCATAAAGAAAATACTAAAAAAATTGATATCCAGTGATTTATGGAAATGAAACCTATTATGACCAAACTGGGTTTATGTCAATAATAAAAGAGTGATTTAAGATTTTAAAATCAGTATAATTCACCATATTAACAGATACAAGGGAAAGTCATATGATCATATGATGAGAAAACGTGTATGATTAAATACAAATCCATATAAAAGAGAAACTCAGTAAACCAAGAATGAAAGGGAACTTCCTTAATCTGATGAGGTGTATTTCCCAAAAAGCAATAGTAAACATGCCATGATGAAATGTTGAAATCTTTCCCTCTGAGATCAAAAACAGTGGAAAATCTTACACTTTATACTCTAATAGTGCTACTTCAAGAAGAAATGTCTATTTTAGGGCAGTTGTGCACTTTCCCTTTATGGAAGATCCAAAAATCAATGGGCAGTATTCAAAAGTAGGCCTGCCAACAGTAGTTTCCTATGAAGAAATCCATTGTCTTTTAAAGGAAAGGGTTTGACCAAAAAATGCAGTGACCTAATCCAACTATTTTAAATGGCTTAATTGTGTGTTTTGTTCTATTTGGATTGGACGGTAACCATGAAATTAAAGATGATGCATTTTGTTAATGTTGAAATCTGGCTGGACTATGATTAATGAGATGGCTCATATTCTAGTCATGTTGATTGCCTTAATCATGGCCCCTCTCTTTTTTCATACATTAATTACAATATAAATTTGTATGTTTTTCAGTAGACTGACATTTTCTACATAGGAGAATAAACTTAACTTAGATTAGTTGCTTAAAAAATTGACTTCAGGGAACACTCTGATACCGATCATCCATCTTCATGGATTTGTATCATTGAGTAAAAGTGATTTAAAAGTCTAATTTTCTCTTCCACATTAACAGAAAACCTAGAAAAATTTTGCATACCCAAGGGCAATAGTGAATTTTCCCACAAATTATGACTACTCTAGTTCCCCCTTATCTGTCTATTTAATTTTATTTTAATAATATAATTTTGATATTGGGGATTTTAGAGGTCAACAATCAACTTTTTCCCAATGCTTTGTAAATAGACTCTACTTGAATGAAATGTACTATTTTAGGAAGTCTACTGTTCCACTGCTGAAAAGTTAATTGTTGGGAAATTCTTCCTTTTATTTCTCAGAAGATTCAAGTATAATCATTGTGTGTAGAGTTCCATGTCTAATGCATTGATTATTCGAACTTTCCTCTTTTTCCTTATCACATTCTCACATTTTTCTACTCACCATCTTCAGCACTCTATTTTGATTCTACATGTTTTATTTTGTTTTGTTGTTTGCTTATTTCATTATTCTAGTAATCTTCATTCCTAATAAGACAAAGACCTTAACATTGTTCCCCCAGCTCAAACCATCTCAGACGAGTAGACATAACTGAAGAGACATGTGGTACACACACTAGAGAACACTGCTGCATTAGGGTTGAAACTTATTTTTTCTGGTTACTGACAATGAATCCCAGACCTGCATATTTTTTCCTGAAAATTTTAATACAAAAAATGATATAAATGATATAAAAATGATCTTTCCTCTCATAACCTTACATAATAACATGTGGTAACATGTCATTAACAAGAGTTTCACTTCCATAAAGGCAGGGATGATTGTCTCGCTTTTAGCACTATGTATATGAAATCTAGTGCCAAGTTTGGCATATAACTAGAACTTGGTACATTTGCATGGAATGGATAGTGGAATGGATTGGTGAGGACCTTCTCTAAAATGTAGGACTTTGTAGAAGGTCATTATTCACAATGACAATAAAGTGAAGAATTATGTGTACAATCAAGTAGTAAGAGAAAAGGAATTGCGAAACTTTACTTTTTGTTTTATAAACATTTTTCAAGAAATATTATATAACTGCTATACTAAGTCAAGAGATTAATATTCCTGTATAAAATAGATTTGCAATGGGTATAATAATTTTTGATGCTCAAACCACGGAAGTATTATATATGATGTTTTAGTTGATAATGAAATTTGATCCAGAGTCTAACAAAGACTATAGATCTGGCCCAAATGCCTCTGCTTTCATAGTTCATATCAATGGCAAATTTGCAATGAGACTTAAAGGTTTAAAGAAGCCAACTTACAGAATTTTTTTTCTTTCTCCAGCTTTCAAAAATACCAATTTGGATATTCAAAAGCATACTAGAGGAAGTATTTGAAGATGACGCACTTAAAAAAGACATTTGTTTCACAAAACTGCAAGAGGTCCATATATATATGGATCATATGGATGATATATAAATGTGTGTCCATATGTATATATTTACATACATATTACATATATGTATATAATATGTAATGTGCATGTATATATATATATTTTTTAGATATGGGCATCTTGAAGTTTTGTGAAATGAAGATACACATTTTTAACTGGTTTCTATTATAGAATTGACTAATGGATTAAAAGTTCAAAATGCAAGGTTGTGATAAGAGGTGGCACTCTTTCCAAAAGATTACCATCACTGCTCTTTCAAGCGTTTCTTAATTATTCTCTCTTGGTTATTATTTTTCGGTTATCCTCTACTACCAAACTTTTCAAATGCTGCCTAGCACACAACATTCAGTTACATTGAATCTATTGTTAAAGAGCTTCAATTAAGTTGTCCTTGCCTTTCCCACTATCTTATACGTTTTCTCTGACCAAGTCATTGCCTGAATATATAAGGGAAGCAGACAAGTCATGGGCAAACCACAGGATCTGTTTTCTCAACTTGACTAAAAAATTTCTTTGTTCCAAAAGTGGTTCTCAACCTTTTGCTCTCTCACTATCCTGAAGATATTTGGTTATGTGTGGAGACATTTTTAGTTGTAACAACTAGGGTAAGGATTCCACTGGCATTTAGTGGATAGAGACCAGTCACGTCTACAGGACAGCTAACCACAATAAATAATTATCTGGTCCAAAATGTCAATAATGCTAAGGCTGAAGAAACTTTTACTGGATAACCTTTAAATATCCCTGATTAAACTCAGCAAATCTTACTGCCACACATAATTACACTGCTTATTTTTTTTCTTCCCTCACCCACATTTTTAATGGCTTAACATTTTAAGTGAAAGCAGAAGTACTATAGTCCCCCCGCCCCCCTTATCTGCTGTTTCATTCTCCTTGGTTTTAGTTACCCATGGTCAAACTTGGTCTGAAAATATTAAATGAAAAATTCCAGAAATAAAGAAATCTTAAGTTTTAAATTGTGCGCCATTCTGTGTAGCTTGATTAAATCTCACGCTGTCCTGCTCTGTCCCGCCCAGGATGTGAATCATCTGCCTGTTAATCACTGAGTAGCTGTCGTGTTTATCGCAGTGCTTGTGTTCAGGTAAATCTTTTACTTAATCATGGCCCCAAGGCACAAGAGGAGTGATGGGGTAATTCGGATTCGCCAAAGAGAAGCCATAAAGTGCTTCTTTTAAGTGAAAAGGTGAAAGTTCTAGATCTAATGGGGGGAAAAAAGCGTATTCTGATGTTGCTAAGATCTACGGTAAGAACAAATCTTCTGTACATGAAATTGTGAAGAAGGGAAAAGAAATTCAAGCTAGTTTTGCTTCTGCATCTCACACTTTCTGGCCATAGAGCATGAAAAGTACCTAGTTAAGATGGAAAAAACATTAAATTTTGAAAGAGAGACCACATTCACATCACTTTTATTACTGTATATTGTTATAATTGTTCTATTTTATTATTAGTCATTTTAAATATCTTACTGTGCCTGATTTATAAATTAAACTTTATTATAGGTATGTATGTATAGGAAAAACAGTATATATAGGGTTTGGTACTATGTTCAGTTTCAGGCATTCGCTGGGGGTCTTAACATGTCCCCTGAAGATAAGGAGGAGCTTCTGTAATAGTTTTGGAAGAGGTAATTGTTTTTAGTTTAAAAAGTACAAGTAAAGATGATCTGAATTCACAGCTGACTAGGATATCTACCTTTGCTCATCGTCTGAAGTACAGATCCTCATACTGAAGAGGTGCCTGCCTGCTTTGCTTCACTTGTATCAGAGTTTCTAGTGGCAAACAACAGAACCCATTCTGATTGGTTTAAACAGAAATGGGATTTATTGAAGGATATTTGATAGCTTAGAGAATTTCCAAGAGGGCCAGATGGTCAGGGATAGAAGCTACATGTCCAAGAAAAATGTGCAAAAGCTGTTGGAGTTGCTGAAGAAAAGAACCCACTGCAGGGACCCAGAAACCAGCAACACACGCCCATGATGCTGCAGGGTGATGCCAGAGGCTTCCCCAAGAGAACCAACTTCACTATCCTTCATACTCTTCATAAAAAATGGATTCTTTCTGGGGCTTCCTTTCTCACATTGCTTTCTTATAAATTGAAGTCCCATACTGGTGCATCTGTTTGGTGAAGCCTGGTTCCACTTGTACCCTAGTTGTAAGAGCAGCTGGGAAGGCAAATTATTGACTGGCAGTGTGGAAAGTTGTTTAAAGGATGCTGTGCAGTCACAAACATGTGAAGTATTCACTTTACCATTGCTCCTCCATACTACCCATAACAAAGCATACAATTATATAATGCCTTTGCTGAGCACTAGGCTATATCTAATAGTGAAGGATCTTGCTTCAAAGTCAATGTGGGGGCAATAAAACTATGTCCTGGTCTTAGTGCTTACAGTGAACTTAAAAACTAATCAACTCAGTTGGCTAGTGGAAAATTTATATAATCTTTTGGGAACACAATTGAGCATAGTATGTAATTTAGACTGTACTCAGGAATTGTTTAAGATAGGTACTGTTATAATTGCCATTTCATAGATGAGAAAATTCAGGCACAGTAAAATTAAGTACTTTACCTTAAATCACAAAGAATATAAGCCAGAAACACTAGCATTAAAACCAGGCATTTTTCTCCAGAGTCCATACATTTAATCACTTTTTATTACTTCCAATTTTATACATGAAGATACTGAGCTTCTAGTGTTAAGGAATTTGGCCAAAGTTACACCGGTAGGGATTTCCCAAGACAATTTTTTAAAATGTTACATTATATGGATTCTAGTAGTGGGAAAATTTTAACCCACTCCTGGAAAGTCATAATCATATAATACAAAGTAAACAAAGGTGTACAAATGCTAGGCTTACGTAAAAGTCATACCTTAAATTCTATGTATAAAAAGTGTAGTTGATGCAATATGTAGTATTCAGGTGCAAAAGTGGATCCCATCCACCAGATGAGAGTGCTCACTTTTTATTCACCTTGGGGAAGCAAATAGCAAGCATGTCCTAACAAGAAATCAACAGAATATATATGACTTCAGCTGGGCCAAGACTGTGTTCTACTTTTCTTTCAGTTCTGGAAGATCTCCATAAGCCTCCTCTGCCAGTCCCTGCTTATAGCCCACTCAATAGACATCACTCTTCCTCTACACTCTGAAAATTATGCTCCTCTCTGCCCTTATTAATGTAACCCTGATTTTTCTCAGGTAGTACAGTATTTCTCAAAGGGGTCCTGTTGGTACTTTAGGAAGAAAAAGTTTTGTTGTATGTATTTTAATCATTGAAAATCATTCAGACATAATTTAGGAAGTAAATAAGTTATAAATTAATGTCAATAAATAAAATAATTATTAATATTTAAAAACAAAATCCCTCTTGTCTTAGATTAATTTAGAATTTAAATGAGTGAATCTATAATTAGTATTTATCACTTGGTAGAATCACATGTCTGAATTACTTATTAAAAAAAATCTTTTAGGTGATGGTATCACATATTTCTGTGCCTTTGGCCCAACTTCCAGATTTTGCTCAAATCTTATAAAGGCTTTTATCTTTATTTCAAGTTTAATTATAGACAGACTCTATTGTCATTCAGTAAGTAGCATGACAATCACTTTCCAAAAATTTCAGCTTTTGGAAGTATGGCTCTGTAAAATATTTTGGAGGGATTCCAGGAGACTGGGAGTAACCAGTATTCCTTCTGTTGACAGCATTCTTGGGGCAGATACAGGTGGCATGACAAAGGACAAGGATGATTCAGTCTGATATTGAATATATCCCATATTAAGTCAGGACTGACCGCCCTTTTACTGAAAAAAAAAAAAAATCCACCCATCTGCTATTATCAATGAGGGTTATATGATGATAATATCACTTTTCAGAAATGTGACACAATTGTTTTTGTTTAATAAAATTAATAAGGTCTATGGCTTTTAGGCCATTGTTTCTGTTCTCAAAGAATATCCTTGAAAATTACCTAGTAATACTTGCAGCATAATTTTATGGCTTTTAGCTACCATTTCACAGACAGGCTTGGAATACTATGTACCTTGAGTCATTTCAATTATGTTTTCCAATTTCTGAGACAGGGACTGAAAAATATTTAATTAAGAAGACAAAAATCCTGAGCAAACGTAACACCATGCTGTGTCCTATAAAAATGCTGATCTTTTCCTGGGGCTGAGGGTCTGGTGTAATTTGGGGGCAGCATTTAGGATGTCTGGAGGCCACTGACAGGCAAGATGTGTTCTTACAGCAAAAATGATCAAATTCAATGTGAATCCAGAAACAGAAGGAACACAGTTCAAAATAATGACTGCGATTTCTAAGTCCTTACATGTTTAAATTGCCACCTACATCAATTGAGACATTTCAAAATGTGCATTCTTCGATTATATTAAGCACAGATTTAAAGGGATCTAGTCAGAAAGCAGGAGTCAAGTCACCATGATAGGGTCTCTCTCTACCTTTAAAAACCTCTCTCCCTTTGTTGCATGTGGTGCTGCTATGTGGGAAAGCAAGTGTAGGGGAGTGAGAGAGAAGAAAATGGAGAAATCTTGCCCCATTCTCTGGTAAATTTCAAGCAGAAGAGGAAATAGGTACCTGAATACAACCAAATGTCTATTTGAAGGAGACAAAAGTTACAATAACCAGATTATGCTACAAATTAAAGCTTTTTTCTGCTTGAATGGATTGAGGCCCTATTAATTGGTGATTTTAACTTTTCTATTTTCCCATGTGGGAAAGTAGGGGTGGTTGGGGAATAAGAGGAAAAAAAAAATAGACACACACCTTGACAGCATTTATTAGAGCAAATTAAAATACCTCAGCTTGGTCTGTCACTGAGCAGAGACTGGTCAGTCAAAACTTCTACACTCATTTAAAGAAAAATAAGATAGTATTTGTTTGATTTAACTCCCACTTAAGGAATTGAGGAAACATGGCTGTTTCCTTCCAATGAACTCAGGAAGGTCCAAGAGGTGGGGCAGGGTGGTGGTTGTATCCTAAGTGTGTGAAAATGCAGCTTGCTGTGTGGGCCCCTCTTTCTCCCATGTTCCTTCACAAACTCAGCCTTCCCAGGGACAACACATTTTTTGCCTCTGATCTGGCTGTTCATGAATGCTGACCTTTGCCTACCTCAGTGCCAGGTGAAACCTGGAGTCTCCCATCCATGGCTTTGTTCCTCTCTCTCTCTGCTTCCTGTAATGGTTGTCCTTTCTAATATTTTCAGTACTTTCTATGTTTAACTTTTCTAACTGAAAAGTTTGAACCCTTGTTATGAACTAAGGAAAATACCCTATTTGGGCAAACACCCTGCATAATAATAATATTATTATTATTAATAGTAATAGTTATTATTATAATAATGCTTCAACAGAACATTCTTCAACTTGCTTTTTAAGGTCACTATTTTTTTTTGAGATTTTTTTTCCATGCTGATATTTACTTAGTTCATTAATGTTAATTTCTGTATAGTTTTCCATTATGTGAATATATCACTTCTTTATTATGGCACTCATTCAGCAAATGTGCATTAAGCACCTACTTTAGTTAAGGTACCAGCTTCTGGGGATATAAGAGTGAACCAAATGATGAAGGTCCATCTATCATGTAGCTTACATTCTTAATGGGAGAAGGAGCAAGCAGGTAATAAACCAATTGACGTATTATATGTCAGCTAGTATGTCCTTTAAAGAAACTAAAGCTGGATAAGGGAATAGGGAGTGGTCGAGTGGGCTCTTTTAGATGGTGGAGTCCAGAAAGGATTTTCTTATAAGGTGACATCTAAGCAGAGCTGGACTACAATGAAGTAGTGAGCTCCACAGATGTTTGAGAGAAGAACATATCAAGCAGAGGAAACAATGTTTACAAAGATGGAAGGGTAAGAGCATTCTTGGTACATTCCAGGAATGAGGAAGCCCATATGACTGAATTGCAGAAAGAAAATGGGATAATGGTTGGAGATGAGGTCAGAGAATAAAGTGAAAAATCAGGTCATCTAGGACATTTTAGACCATATTAAGTATTTAATTCTGAATATGATCTGTTTCAACCACAGGAATAACTCTATGTGATTTTAGTTACGTGAGGATTATTCTAACTACTATACTAAGAATATAATGGAAAATTACAAGTTTGGAAGGAGAGAAACCAGGTAAGATCCTATTGCAATAGTCCAGGCACGAGATAAGGAAGACATGGACCAAAGTGACATGTTCCAGTGGCATGTTCCACTTGCAGTGGTGGAAGTGATCACATTTGGACTATATTTTATATGCGTCATCAAGATATGCTGATGCTTGGGATATGGAGTTGATAGGGAAGAGGCAAAGATAACCCCAATACTATATTAATAATAATAATTCAGGCTACCTCCTACTTCCCATTTTGTTCCCATTTTAAACTATTTGGTTTTTAATTATTCACAATATGGTTTCTATTCTCAATCTTCTTCTCTCTATATATATACATAGGTAGATATAGATATATAGCAAGTATACAGTTAAGTATTAGGAAGGGATACAACTTGAGTAGCATATAGGAAAGAAATATGAAAGGGAAGAGTTGGAGACAAAGCCTAGGAAGCCACATTTGAGGAAGATGTTAAGGAATTTGTACATCATTTTGTATAGAGGAGAATCATTGTCACCTTTAGCAAAGCAATGCTGTGTTAAGAAAGCTGCAGGAAGATTAATTTGAAAGTTCCAGATTGGCAAGGAAGTAAGCAGGACAAAGGGATCCAGATAAGAGATTCCGGAAATTATCTGAAAAATGGGGGCCTGGGTTCAGATAGTGGTAGTGGATTTTTAAAGCCACGTTTTGCAAATGGGAAGCCTAAGGAACTACTTGTGCTCCTCAAAGCCTAGCTGTGAGTCAATAATAAAACTACAACTTATTCTGCACTTAACAGACAAGGCAATCTTTTAAAAATGAAACCTCATCACATACCTTTGCTATTTTAAATCTTTTAAGAATTTCACATTGCTTTAAGAATAACAACCTAATTCATTGTCTTTGTCTACAAGGCTCTGCATGTTTTGAGCCCTGCCAAACTCTCCAACTTCATCTCATATATGAGTCCATACTAAGGCCACATTGGCCTCCTTTTTCTACAGTTGCCTCACTCTCATCTTTCAAGCCTCAGACCAAACTTAATGTCCTCAGTGGCCCCTCACTGCTCCCTTTTCCCCAATGACCCTTTACAGACCTTCTGTTTATCAGCACTAATTAGAATTTGTCATAATCCTGTTAATTAATTTACTGAATTGGTTACTGTTTATATAGTCATGTCTTGTAGGCTTCACAGGGCAGCACCCAGGTTTTATTTGGCTGTATCTCCAGCACCTAGCACAGTGCCTAGACCAAATAAGGGCTCATAAGCATTCATTGAATTATAGATAATGATTACTTCAGTAGATCATTTTTGTCAAATGATCTATTTACCAGATTATTTGCCTCTGCCTAGCAAATTCTAATAAAAAAATTGTTAACAGTCATTAAATGCTTCTGAAAAGATATCATATTCATTTGGTAATTAACTTCTATCTATGTGATAAGAAGTCCCTCCTTTTTATAATAGGAACAAGATTAGGTTCGAGGTACTCTGATACATTAACCTTTCTGAAACAGTCTTACTGAGAATTTGCTCAGAAAATGGATCGATGAAACAAGCAATGCAAAATCTTGATACCTGTTGAATCTTGGTGATGACTACATAGGCATTTATTTTATAATTCCATGTAATTCTGTTTCTTTGAAAATTATAACAATAAAACATTAGAAAAGATATTATATATCCAGGATGTGTCTTTGTTTGAATTCTCTTGAAGGTAGAACCTAATGGGAGACCTTGGGTGCAGGTAGCTTGAGAGACGGTCAGTGAAAGGAGAAGGGAGGGAGTGAGAAGAGTAAGATGCAGAAGAGGCGCAGGGAAAAAGGAGGCACTGATGAGCATGTTATCATTGCGGGAAACTGAGGATCAATCCAGCTGAGGACCCCCTGAGGAATCATGTAAAACACACCACAAAATTGTCTTGCCAAAGGGAAGGGAGATGGAGTGTTAATCTACTGAAGTCATGGGCCAGTGATAGAGGGTTGTTCCCATGGTTTTGACTTCCTCATGTGTCCAGGTTAAAAAGATTGAGCAGCCTACCATGGCTTTGGAGAAAGTTCCAAGGTAGGAAATCAGACAGGTACAGCTAATGGAAAGGTTGTGGAACTGTTCAACACAACTGATGACATCGGTTTGGGTGAAGGGTTGTAGCACAGGACACCACAAAAATTTGGCATGATACATGTATGTGTGCCTTTTGATAACACAGCAACTGTTTTACCACCTCCTCCGTTTCTTTGCAAATAGAATTTATAAATCCAGTGCAGCTGCTCTGAATCCTCCGTGATTGGAAGGTTTGCATGTGGCCTATGAAACAGGCAAAATAGTAACTATTTATTTATTATTTAGATGTAATTGAAAATAAGATGTAGTGAACTTTGCTACTTTGGGGATTTATCTTTTGGATTGTAGACTGTCTTCTCTTCATATTTTGGTGGTATCATCTTAAGAGTGATAAGAGAAAATCTGTAAGAAAAAAAATCTAAGAGGAGCAAATACAGGTAATAGGAATTAGGTGAAATGATTAGTCCTGTTCTTTATCAAGAGTAATATTACAGTCAAAGTATACTTTTGTTATCTTGTTGATCTGAAAGATTTTAGCAGTATGAACATCTCAATATATTTTACTGTATTAAAATTTCAACCTGGGACTAGGATGTGACAAATGAAATAAATATTGTAGCCTATAATGCATGAGTGGTGATAAGATTTATATATATATATATATTCCTATATATATCTGAACTCAATTTTGACATCTAGAATATAGACTAATTAATTTTCTTTACTAATAAGCTCAGTTCAAAGACATTTACAAAGCATGTATTCTGGGCTAGACATCTTATGATTTTGAGTCAAGGAACACAGTCATTCAGTAGGCAAGATGTCCCTTCTAAACCCTCAGTTTTCCTCTGAATATAATGAGGACAAAATGCAAAACATGTAGTACTTAACTAAAATTTTTAATTTTAAGGACTTGTCCTTAAAAAGCTGTATCATGAATAAAATCATTACTTTCCTACCTTTAATGAGTGAAAGGAGACAGTGAGATGATGAGAGAAGTAGCTTCACCTCAGTCATAGAACCATAACATTTTACAACTTTGGGTGATTTGTCAACTATAACCATCTAATTTAATAGTTAAGTTTACACAAGCACATAAATGTCAATTTAAAAATGTGAGAGTGCATTGAATCAAGGTTGCTGAACAAATTTCTCTTAAGAGAAATTTCCAAATCCATTTTAAATCCATAGCTGGTCTTAACAAAAATTTTAATCTATGTATTTCTGATACAAATCCTTTCATGATTTTCATTGCTTGTTTAAAGTTTTCCAAGAAGTTTCCAGCAAGTTCTCATACTAGCTCAGAAATGGCAGTGAAAGACAGATATCACCACCTTATTTTTTCTTCCTATCAATTTTTAATAATAGAGCTGAATGATTAAATAAACCAAACAACAAAAATATACTGACTAATTAATTTGATACCCCTATCAAGTAATAATTTTATCTGCCCTATCTATCTATTCATCCATTCACCGATTCATTCAGCCATCCATGCATCCATAATTCGGTATTCATAAACTCATTAATGGTACATATATCGTGGTGTGCTTGGAGTGAGTTTGCACTGGATGATGAAAGCTGATTCTGTGTGTCTTTTTCCAATTCCATATTTAATGACACCAAGGTGATAGCTTGAAATTGGACACGGTGAGACTTTTTACACTATAGAAAGTATTGAATGCTATAAGTCATCACCACAACCCCCGCTGCAGTGACCCGGTGTTAAACATTTACCAGCATAGCACAGTTATGTCAGTATCTCCACTTGGGGTTGGTTTAAAAATTTAAGCACAGTGCAAAATAGATGACAAACCTGAGGATAATGGGGAGTTTACTAAAGTAACTGTCAGTTGCACCCCAAATTTAAAGAATAATTTGTTTGATTTAAAAATCATAAATCTATAAATCCTAGGAAAAGAAAAAATATTCCCTTGCAGTTGTGCTGAGAAAGAGCCACATTTTCTTTTTGGTGTTATAAAAGATGCTGTTGAAATGCACATTTCTTCTTTGATTGATGATCTATAAAGGCTAAAGTTATGCTATTTAAAAATATATATCATTTATTATTGTACCAGATTATAAAAGAACCATATGAAATATTGATTTTTTTCTAGCTTCTTGAATTGAATGCTTAGATTATATAGTTTAAGATGAGATATTATGAAATATATTGTTTTCCTCTAAGTTTAGGTTTAGAAAATTTTCTATAAATTTTTACATGTACACCTTAACAGTTACCATTATCACTCCGAATGGTTTCTTTTTTTTTTTTCCACTTTCTAAATTTTTGACTTGAAAATGTCATTCTTTTGTTATGAAATTCTAGTTTTATTTCAGTATGATCAAAATATGTGGACTAAGTTCTACACTTTCAAATCAATATAACGAGAATGATTTTTTAACTACAGTTGAATTTGTTTTTATTTTTGTTTTATGAACATGTATATAGTTTGTGTTATGTAGCTATTAACATCAGCTCATCTTTCAAATCATTATATTTATCTGACTTTACCATATAATTTGTCTTCCTTATCTAGCATTGATGAAAATAGATATTTAAGTCATTGTAATTATATCTGTATCATTATAATTTTAATATTACTTAAGTCTAACCTTTTGTGTTTTACATGTTTCTAACATTTTTTGATACCTAAAAGTTTAAGACTAGATTATTTTTCACTGTGAGCTACACCTTTATCAAGATAAGATACACTTATCTTTTAATATTTAATAGTTTTAGCTAGAATTCTACTTCTCCTTATATTCACATCAATATCCTTGCTGTTTATTTATCTATAGTTTCTTGTCATAGTTTGCCTATCCCTCTATTTTTAAAAAAGTGTCATTAAATTTTACCAGTGTCTTTTGTTCATATTTAAAATATATTTTAATGTAATCTATGAATTTCTTTTAATAGGTGTTAAATCTATATAAGTTTACTGAGCTTTCCTAAGAATTATTTTGGTGATTTTTGCATTCATTGATTTCTTGATTTACATCTTCTCTTTATTTCTACCTTTAGAAATATTGCTTAAATTTTCTTAACAATTTTCTTTTTATAGTGATTTTAAGTTATATATGCTGTCTTTATTCCCTTTGGTTATTTTCACATTAAAAATAATCATTTGTTAATTAGAATGTACACATTATGAAGGAGGGACCAAGATCTGATCATTTATCTCTGCCATACCAGCATTGAGCAGGTCCTTGACCAGGGATGATGCTAAACAACTATTTGCTAAATGAATAAATAAATCAATAGGTGTTATTAATAAAACAAATTGATTTGCTATACTAAATAAAAAGAGAAGTTTAGAATATCTTCATTTCTTTCCTCTTCCTCAGTCCTGCCACTACCTTGTTTTAATTGAAATAAAACAAAGATATTTTCATTGATTTATTTTTAAGTGATATGTTCTTTCTTATCCAAGAATTACTTTTTGACATTTGTCAAGTTTCATAACTATGTTTATAACAGTTACTCAGATACCATGCCTGTGTTAAGTTCACTACTCACTGTTTTTTCTTTTGAACCACACATACCCTCAAATTGAGTTAATTACTGGTTTTAATTCATTTCTTGGTTAAGTGAAGCACTTCCTTGAGTAATTTTTTTCAAGACAGATAACTGAGTAGCACACTTTCTGAGTCATTGTATGTCTGAGAAGGTCCTTCTATCCTTACTAATGAATGTTGACTTGGCTGAGGTTAGAATTCTTGGGTCACAAACATTGCCCCTAAAACCTGGAAAATACTTCCCCATTGCCTTATTCAATACATTGCTGTGGAAGAAAAGTATGATGGTATCTTCATAGGTCTTATTTTACTCTTTTCTGCCTAGAAGCTTTTAGAACATTTTTTTTTTTTATACTCAAAAAAATACAAAATAAGTTATTAAGTTTGTTTAATTGTGGGTCAATTTTTATTTTTTTAAACTTGAGATTAATTTATATTCTGACAAAACACACAAAATGGATGAAGGGGGTCAAAAGGTATAAACTCCAGTTATAAAATAAGTCATGGGGATGTAATGTACAGCATGGTGACTATAGTTGATAATACTGTATAGAATATTTGAAAGTTGTGAAAAGAGTAGATCTTAAACGTTCTCATCACAGGAAAAAAAATGTTGTGATTACATATGGTGACAGATGTTAAGTTAACATGTTAAGATGTTAAGATGTTGAGACATTGTAGTGATCATTTCACAATATATTCAAATAAATCATTATGTTGTACACCTGAAGTTAATATATTATATGTCAATTTTATTAATATCTAGTATTCTTAGACTCTTGAACTACTTGTTCAAAACTTTCTTCAGTTCAGAAATTTTAAAATTAATTTGATTATTGCATCTCTTTGCTTTTTAGAATTCTGTTTCATACTTATTCAATCTCCTGGTTCTAAATGCCTTGCTTCTTATATTTTTGATCATTTGCTTTCTCCTCAAATCCTTTACTTCTGAGTTTTGGGTGAATTTCCTGAGTCTTTCTCAAATACCTCCTTCAGCTTTCTAGAATATAATCAATTATTTATTTGATTGATCTTTAAAATTTGGTGGTGATTATTTTCACTTGCAAAAATCATTGTTAATAGCAAGCTTTCCTTTTCATAAATGTTATATTCTTTCAGATTGGATTAGGAATAAGAGTTAGCGGGCTGCCCTGGTGACGCAGTGGTTTGGAGTCCACCTGCCAATGCAGGGGACACGGGTTTGATCCCTGGTCCGCGAAGATCCCGCGTGCCGCGGAGCACTAAGCCTGTGCGCCATACCCGCTAGCCGCAACTAGAGAAAGCCCACACGCAGCCAAAAATAAATAAAATAAATAAATTAAAAAAAAAAAAAAAGGAATGAGTTAGCGCTTTCTTAGGGAAAAAATATTTCATAAACAATGCATGTTCTCTGCTTTTGAAGAGTTTTTTATATTGAGCTGCTGTGTTTTTCACATATCATTGACTTTTCTGAATATAGATTATAGAGTATACTCTGTGATAACACAATATGTGATTTTAAATGCATTCTTTTAGAGATTATTTGGGTCATTAAATCAGACAAACAATCCCCAAAGAGGGAAAATGTTTATATTTTCTAAAGAGTCTTCAATAACTATTTGGGGATTTAATAGGCCAGAAGAAATAATGGAAAAGCTCTAGGAATCCAGTGTGCAGTAGGAAAGTTCATGGGGTGTCTACTGCTTCCTTCTCAGCTACTTTGTGTACCTGTGGGTATAGTTCCCAAAGTTGTTCTTGAAGTTTTTGTGCCTTGTATAGACTGACCCTTGTCTACATTTCACTCTGTCTCCTGTGCATAACTGAAAAATTACTTCAACTGCATGTGGCAAATCCCAAATAAAAATAGCAGTGAATAACCTTCCATTTCTCTTTCATTGTTGAATGAATAAATGGTCAATAGAGACATACAGTATTTTGAAAAAGGAAGAAGTAGGATCTGGTATCCAGTTGTATTTTTTGAGATCAAATAAAGGAAGCCAGAGGCCTCAACAAAAGACACTTAAAACAAAAAATCTTCAAGGATGAATTTGATAAGAATATTTGACTACTTAACAGTGCAGCTAGCCCCTAGTTGGAACGGTTTTACTGTTATCATCCACGAATATTGAAGTCATATTAGATACGGTGGTGGTCAAGAGCATGGGCCATAGACTCTGCCAGATTTGGGTCTGAATCTTGTCTTTGCCACTTACTGGCTATGCAGCATTCAGCAAGCTACATCACTGCTCTGTGTGTCAGATTCCTCACCTCTAAAAGGGGTAAAAGGCTCTCTTACAGCATTATGGAAAACACATGCAAAAATACTTATAAAAAACAAACCTGGTACAGAGGAGGTCTCATTTAATCTAGATATTATTATCATCATATAGAATAATAACACTGTGTATAAGACATTGAGTTCATCACCAAGCCAGAAAGAAAATGATATCTCTCTCATTAAAGTGTAACATTACGACGTTATCAATTTTTAGAATTCTCTGATTAGTATCCCAGACTATATTCAATGCAACTCAGAAAATTAATGACTTCTAAGAGCCTCAATATAAAAGAGTATGTGGTTCTATCTTGTCGTCAAGGAGTTTCCAAACTTTTCTTTATATTTGAATTACCTAGGGATCTCTTAAAAATTTTGAAGCCTAGGTCATACCCTAGACCAAATAATCTATAATCTCTGGAGTTGGGACAGAGGTGTCAGTGTTTTTTTGAAGTCCTCCAGATGATTCCAGTGCTCCTATAAGTATAGAAACCACTAATCTAACATATGATAACCTTATCTGGCATTTAGTATCCCTATTTGAAGAACTGAATAACACCTCTATAAAAAGGTAGATTTTAAAATTAAATGAGATATGTAAACAAATTTCTAAATATCATATAACTATGGTCTCAATAAAAGATAGTTTAATTCTACAAACTTAATTTTCTTCCAATGGATGCTTTAAATGATTTGAATTCATTTAGAGAGGCCTGAGTGTTCTATTTTCTAAAATCAAGATATTATATATTTTTCTTAAAATCTTCAATGTATGAGAAACACTAGTGTCAAAAATTACATTAAAAACCCTGATTTAAAAAAAAATTTCTCACATGTCCGTCTGTTACTAAGAACACTAAAATTGTTTATCATGTCTGAATGAAGAGTGAGCAATATATTGGTCATTCTTTATAAGAGAAATACCTCATCACCCAGCACACTACACTGTATTGACGTCAATGTTCTGAAACAATTTGTTTGCTAAAAGTCTCGCCAAATCAGTGAAAGTAAAAAGTCTCAATTTAAAAAAAAAAAATGTGGTTTGTGGTTAGTGGCAAAACCCCACAATATCCACACATGTCTAGAACTGTAATTGTTTTTTTTTTTTTTTTAAGATTTACCCATAAAACAGGTAAAAAGACATTTGAAAATTGGCAGGCACTGTTATTTCTTTTCAAAACAGGGGCATCCATTATCATTGTTTTCTTAGAATTAAGAATTTCTATGTGTTATGTCCACTTTTATGACACATGACATAGACAAGAGTGTGGAGCAGAGAAGACATACCAGCTAGGACCACCTAGGGGACCCTCTGTTGTGGGTGATGTCAAGGCTTAGGACGTAACATCTTTAAAGAATCTTTTAATCTTTTGTAGGGCAAGAATGTAAGACCAACACAGCACCCCTGGGGATAATTTATTTGATACATTGTTGGTATCACCCCCAAGTATCACTTACTTCTGTAATTCCATTTTACTAAATTCCATTTGTGTCCAGTTAAAATCAAATAAACTCACCCTCAAACACCGTCTACTATAAACTTTGGAAGGAATCAGATGTGGAGTCACAAACCATTGTTGGTATGGAACAGTTTAAAATAAATGCCCTTTCACCAAATATTTTCAAAAGTGTCAGAGGCATAGTGGAAAAGAGAATCACTGAAAGGAAATATTTTATATTTGACAAGACAATAAATTGTTGATGGATTTGGGATAAGTGGTCTACAGATTCCAAGGTGGCATACTTCTATCTGAGTTTCTCATAGGTTCTAATATTCTCAATCTGGGTTTGACTGAGAAATTTAGATTCTATTATTGGTGGGCATTTTATTACATGCATGAGCTTTCTGTGAAATTAGAGTAAAACTATATAAAAAGGTATTAGAATTTCTAGCACTTGTGTACGCTGTCCCTGAGGCCATGAGACAGGCTTTGGACATTTACCAGTAGTTGAAGATATCTCCCATCACATTGACATTAGCTTTAACTGCCAGATGGAGAGGATACTGAAAGTAGATTGTGCTCCAAAATTTAGAGTGAATATAAACAATGTCCCCCAACCCCAAACACTTCCCTTGTAAGAACCTGCAACAATTCTTATTCCTGCAATGTCTCCTTTGAAAGCAATATTTTGTCATCTTGAGAAAATAAAAATACTTTCCCATCCTTATGGGACAGCAATTACCCAGGAATGGTGCAAAGCAGGAAATGGAGTCAGGCATGTTGGGAAGTACAGAGCTGGGCTGCACGGGCAGCAGAAATTCCCCCAGAAATTAGGCACTCAGAAAATTCTGCTTTCTTACTTACAGATTTTCTCCTTTTCTTTTTTCTTTTTTCTTTTTTTTTTTTTTTTTTTTTATAGTGGACAGTCTCTGACCAGGTTATTCTTTATGTTCTCGTCTCACGGCATCATGCAAAGCCATGGCGGGGTTCATTTTTCAGACAATGTGGGATGATGTTCAAGACTCGACACATAATCAACAGCAAGACTGGCGCCCTGTTCAACAGAGTGGAAATATTCACTTTGAAAAGGGATATCATAAACCAGAATATGAGAAGCACATTAAAGCTTACGTCTATAAAACACAACCTCTGCCCCCAAAGCTGACATTTGACCTGTAATACTTGTGTATGAAAAATTATTTTCTGCAGCCTAAATGCACATTTCAAAAATTGATCTGAGGAGAATTGGTGAACTTTTTCATACAGGGATAGAATTTCAGAAAACCATGCTTCTCTCTGAGTTTAGTTTCATTTGCTCTCACGAGTAAAGCTTAAGAACTAGGATGTTAGGTCCAAAAAGGAGTTATATTCCCTGTGACATTTATCTTCATTCTAAGAGAGTTGGCTTATGTAATTGTCCTCCATTTTCAGATGGCAGTGAAGTCAACCCTACTGGACTCCTCTTTTTAACTTCTATTGTTTTCCATAATTCTTGCTCATCACTTAAAATACATTAAAAGTTGGTCTATTGGAGAGGAAACTCATACTTTTATTTTCATCTTATTGGTGCTTTTTATTATCATTCTAAATGGAATTCTGTTACATTTTAGAATTAGATAGACTAACTTAAATAATGGGAAGCTCTTTTTCCCTAGGGATCCTGAATGCAGTTGTATGATTAAGTATTAAGCAAATTTGCAGGCTATCTTGTCATATGTCTGTTGTGTCGATCATAGCATGGCAGGAATAAAAATGGTTATGAAAAATGATGCCTTGAATTGAATTGAAGGTGCTTCTCTTTTAGATGCAGGGCCTTGAACATTTTGCTTTGTCTCAGGAATTCCCAATTTTCTAGTGTGTAAAATGGGAGTAATAACCCCCAACTACTGCCGAGTCCTTTTGAGAGCATCAAGTACTTCAGACAGAAGTACTTGAACTTTAACTAGTCACACAGGCAGTATCCTTATGTAAGTGTAGAAGGTTGTGAAGAATAAAAATGGAGACAGGAATTTTGCTGGTTTCTGGTGTTACTAATGCTGCTCTGTGGGCAGGAAGGAGTGCACAGGTGTTGATCTGTGGTGTTGAAGCTGATAATAAGAGTGGCTGGTCCAGGTATCTTTAGCCTCACCAGTGTGGCCCAGCCTCCCACCGCCAAGGCTTTCTCTGCTGGGGTCTGAGCACTGTGTGCCCAATTCAGACTCTGTGGTCCTGAGGTGCTGGAAATTAGTATGCCTCCCTGCACCCCTCAATGAAAGATTCACAATAATTGGTGAATAAAGGCACTAGCTCCTTGACCCCTTGTGTGGGATACTTCTGAGGTGCATGTTCTACGTTGTCTCTTGGTTTCCTGGCAGCTGGATGAAGCTCCAGACCCCCTAAAAATGACAAGAGGCTTCCATTGTCCCTCTGAGCCCTGCAGGCTGAAACCCCTCCTCTGCCTCTGAGCCTTTGCCAGCTTCCTTCCAGCCCTTGTGGATCTCTTTCAATTCCTGAAACACACTCAGCCTGGGCCTTTGCCCATGCTGTTTCCCCTCACCAGGCTACCCTCTACACTTTATCGCCTACTCATTTTTCTATCAGTTCAAAAATTTATTTTTCATGGAAGATTGACATTCCTGCCTAGACTGGTTTCCACTTTTATACACTTCTTATCCTTTAATCTTCATAGTGTTGATTTAGTTTGTAATTATATACATGTGGGGATATTTGACTGTCTCCCCATAAGGAATGTAGAACTCTAAGAGGACAAAGAATGTATCTACTTTACTCACTAATTTTTCCTTAACTCCTGGCAGAGTGCTTGCTGACTGTTTATTGGATGAATGAGTGTTATAACCAATATAAACACATTCTATGTGAATAACTGTATTTATTTATTTTTAGCACAACTTCTGCTTCTAGAAGTTTCACTTTAGCGGCCCTTACCTTTAGAACAAAAGATTCCTGGGGCTAAAATTCTCTTACACCCACCATGAAAGAAGTGGACCTCTGTGTGGTCAGAACTTTTTCTAGGGTAGAGGAGACTAGGCCAGTTGAGAACAGTGGACATAAGGGCTGTTATGGCAGCTGTGATGGGCAGGTGGCAGTAAGGTGGGAAAGAAGCAACCCAGATAGCTGTTGCCAGTGAAGGCTTGAGTCTGTGGGTCAGCGTGTGAAGTGTCCTGGGGCTGGGGCTGAACACTGGAAACCCAAATCCTCCATTTTGCTGACTGGCTTCAGGTGTTTTCTCCTAGGGGTTCAGTTTCCCTTTGTGACCCCCATCCCAGAATTGCTCATTGCACATTTTAACCCATGTATCAGCATTTACCTGTATCAGAAATGTATCTTAGCGTTTCCTTGGTCCAGTGGACTCTCTCCTGGCATGGTTTAGTCTATGGGTATAGATTATGATTAATGTAAATTGTTATTTAAAAAAAAAAAAGAATGGATATCAGAATGTTCTAATATTCTCATGGAATATCGAAATTCTAAATAAAATTATTCAGTCTGAAATGTGAATCAAAATAGATGATAAATAAATGAAATTTTAAAATTTATACCAAATTCTCATGGGAGGTGTATTTAGAAACTCTTGGAATGGAAAATGTGTAAATTCCATCAGTTCACCCTTCCAGGTCCCATGGAGGAAGACAGCTTCTTGTGAAACTGTAATGCAAAGGAGAGGGAGCACGCATCTCCCTCATTGTATTTCTTTCCTTTTTTTTCTTTTTTCTTTTGGCTGTGCAGCTTGCGCAATCTCAGTTTCCCAACCAGGGATTGAACCTGGACCACAGCAGTGAAAGCCCGGAATCCTAAGCACTAGACCACCAGGGAACTCCCCTCATTGTATTTCTATATGCCAAATTTGTCCTGGAAAAAAATCCACTCAACTATGAGAATAACACAATCAAGCTTCAGCAACCCTTGTCCCAGGAATCTCCAGATATCTGGAACAGAATACAAAATTGTTTCCTATTCCTATTTTTCTGTTTTGCTTGCACAATGACTTGGTTATTGATTTTATTTTGCGTGTGTTGACATCATCCTTGTGTTCTAAGCAGTTGTCTCTGGTCAGCTGCGTCAAGTAAGGGAATCACTCTGCCATCTTGGTAGTCAGAAATGCTGGGGAGGTTTACGATGAGCCCTAGGGGAAGGACTCAAATGTACAGAGAAATTGCTGTAATATCAGTGGGGAGGATACCTGTTGGTTTTGTTTTTCTCTTTTTTTCCTAGAGCAAAATGAACCTTAGGGGAATGGAACACCTGGTGAAATGTTTGCTCAAATTCATTTAGCAATATCTTTTTTCATTCCTGTAGGGGAATTAGCAGAGTGCTAAAGGTTTTAAAGAATTCAGATGAAAAGCCATCTGTTCTCTGGGCTTTGTTCAATCTCAATTTAAGGATGGCTTTGGAGATTTCCTATTCCCTAATTAATTCCTCTAGATGAGCTTGTGGGGTTGGCTCAATTTATTTTTTGAAAGATGGAAAAAAATGCTTCCATCAATTAGTCCTTTGTTACGTTGTGACTGAGATGGAAATAGCTTTTTGCCAAGTGGAGCAAGGAGCTGAGAGATGCCTGTGTGTGCAGTGGCCAGGTGGCCTTTGTCAGGAGGCCTGGCTTTGATGTAAGTACCGTTCTCTGGGCCTTTCAGATAATTGGTGAGAAAGCACCCAGCCTGGCAGGAATCTGAGTAATATTTAGCCTGAAGCACAAAGGCAGGGAAACCAAAGCAGTGAATAGGAGTCATATTTTAAAGAGCATAATTGTTTGAACAATTTTTTGTATTACCATGTGTAATGTGTTCTAGTTGAAGGCTCCCTGAGTCCTGTTTTCTGGGACTGAGTTTTCTGCGCAGACAAGCACTAGGAGGCCAGCTGGAGGGCTGAGAGGGGAGAGGGAAGGGAAGAGAGAGGGTAAACTCACCGCCCCAGCATCAGCAGCAGGCATACATGTCTCCTGGTGCCCTCATTGAGTCTGGGGCAGTGACCTATGATTTGGCAGGGACTGACTTCTGACTTTGCAAGAGAGATTTTGACCCTTGGGCCATGGAGATTTGCATATTACATGATTAGGCCCTGACATGATCAAGGACCAGGATATGATGGTAAAATGAACGACAGGAACTTAGTGCCAACTTTCTCCTGCCAGCTCAGGTCTTGTGATTGGGGGTGGAGGGAGCCACAAGCCCCTGCTCTGGCACAATCAGGAAGCTGGGTTCCAAGACCTGTCACTGTAGCTGGATTACATGCTGAGCTAGCAGCATGGTTAGCCACGTGGGTGTTCTTCATTGGGAAAGCATAGACCCCTCCCCTGGCAGGACTGAGGATGAAAGGAAGAAGCTTGGGGTCCAAGCCTTGCTGTTACCCAGTATTGATTGGCTAAAACCCTGACCATAGCAGGTCTCCCACAGAGCACTGCAGAAGGAAAAATACTTTTATGAGAGACCAGACTGCAGGGGTCAGTCTTGGACAAGTTAACCTTTATCTCTCAATTATTACCTTATTAGGTCCTAAATTTCCTCTTTTTAAAAATGGCACCTTTTTCTATAAATGTTGGGAAGAGTAAATCAAATAATGTTTTTAACACCACTGGCACAGTTCTTGGCAGATAATAAGAATTATTTTATATCATCTTTATTATTTTTCTATGATAAATCATACAAAATTATTGAGGACTTTCTTACAATATTTAATAAAATAATATTTTCTTCAAGCACCAACTACACTATATTGACCTTCTCTTTTCCATCTCAGGGACCAACTTCCTGAGTAGTATATTTGGGCTCTATCTGTATTATCCTGTTCCTTATCAGTTTCCTATGTATGTTCTGATCTGTTAACTAAATTGCAAAAGTCATATCATAATTCTCATGTGTCCCATGGTCCTGCTGCCATACCTTGGTCTAGACTAGAGAGCAAAGAAGCTCAACAAATATGTATTAATAATTAAGATAGTTATAAATCCTTTAAAATAGATTCCTTGAAGCAAAGCCAATGAGATATTCTGCTACACTTCTTTGTTATATCTCATTTGGTTTTGAGATATGTATGTTTTATATCTCATTTGGGTTTTAGCTCATATGACCACACCTAGTTTGTAACATTTTCACAAATATCTTTCTTATTAAAGTTAAATATAAATAGAGTGTCATGCAAATACCATATGATATCACTTATATGTGGAATCTAAAATATGACACAAATGAACTTATCTATGAGACAGAAACAGACTCACAGACATAGAGAACAAACTTGTGGTTGCCAAAAGGGAGGGGGGATGGGGAAAGGATGGATTGGAAGTTTGGGATTAGCAGATGCAAACTATTACATATAGAATTGACAAACAACGAGGTCCTACTGTAAAACACAGGGAACTATAGTCAATATCCTGTGATAAACCATAATGGAAAAAAAATATAAAAAAAGAATGTATATGTGTATAACTGAATAACTTTGCTGTATAGCAAAAATTAACACAGCCTTTTAAATCAACTATACTTCAATAAAAAAATAGTGTCATCTTTAATACTTCTCCACAGATGTATTTAACTTGCCAAACTCAGATTCACATCAATAGTCTCCCCTTCCTTATATTTTCTCAAGAAATCTAGAAACTGAAAGATGCTGTTGCCAATACTCTTTCCCTTTACCTACATGGGGGAATCCTGTCAATTCACATCAGTGACTCTTCCAGAGACTTACTACCCAGGATGCCACTCTCATATCTCAACAGTCCTTTGTCCAGAAAGTGTCCACACTTCTGAGCACAGTATTTCCAAGCCACTACACCCCAAGCTACCCACGCAGATGTGGGTCTCACAACACCAAGCCCTTCATTCAGTCAGCTGATCTTCAAACTAGTCTCTCTTGTAGCATTTAGTCTAAAGGAACTGATTCACCTGTTGGCAGTTTACCAAATACTTTCCACATGCATAGCTGTTCATGTCCTCTGTCCTCTATCTCTATCTTCTTTTTTTTTCATTTTACAGATCTTTAAAAAAAATTTTTTTACTGAAGCATAGTTGATGTACACTCTGTCCTTTGTCTTCTAAATAAAACTAGTAATTCTAAAATCCTAATTCTGTCACATTAGCTTAGCTTACAAATCACTTAATTTTCCTATAACTCCAAGTCCTTTTCTCTAAATTTTGTGTAAATACCTACCTCACTTCTCTTATCTAGAGATGAAATGAGAACACACATAAAGATCTCTTAGCTCAGGTATTTACAAATCGTACTTACATGTTCTCCCCTAACCCCTTAACCCTCTCCCTACTGAAATTATTCAAATCTCATCCAGTGCAAAATATACCACTGTGACTGGAGAGAACACATATAAGCTCTTCCTTTAAAACCTTTATCTTACTCCAGGTATTTACCCTATTCCTGGCTAACTGATACAGTTTGCATAAAATCCTTAAATGTTCTTATGCTTTTCTCTCTCTGTACTTGGCTCACCTTCTGTCCTTAGGGGTAGAGAAAGGTTTAGCAAACAAAACTGAAATATAAAAAGAAATGAGATGTGGAGAGAGAGAGCGGGGAAAGGCGAGAAAGAGAGTGAGAGCTCACACAGCATGGACATCCTGGCAAGTAGAGAGGGCGGATGGATTTGTTAGTAGGAGTTAGAGCTGGGTGGGAGTAGACAGTGATGGGAGGGAAAGGTGTAATTAAGATGACCAACAGACTCAGTTTGCCTGAGACTGAGGGGTTTCTTGGGACAGGAGACATTCAGTGTTAAGTGCAACAAGTTGGTCATCATAGGTGGAGTGGAAGTGCAGTGGGCCAAATTCAGAAACAAGAAACTCAATCAGAAGGCAAATGTGCTGGTTGTTTTGGAGAGTGGATTCAGAAACTCAAACCACTGGTTGTTAAACCACTGGTTTGACTTGTGGCCAAAGAATCATTCTCACCTGAGTGTGAGGAGCAGCCAGAATAACCTCTCAAGCAAAACACAGTGAGGACCCCAGTTCAAGCCCACATTGTTAGGATACTCCCTGCTTTTCGAAAGTTCTCTTTACACCACTCACTTTTATGAAAGGCCTATATTAGTGTTTGCTTTTGCTAACTAAAAGAAACCCAAAGAGGATTTTCACTTTTACGAAAAAAGGTAAAAAGTGAAAATAGTGTTTTGCAGCGAGCCTTTAGAGAAGCAGTGGACACCCCAGCAGCAAGAAGGGCACCGCCAAGCTCTGTTCCTGGAACTGTACTCAGCACCCCAGCATCAAGCTGCCAGAACTTTGAACTGAGTCTGTGAGCATCTGTGCTTTATCTCAATTTATTTTGTGCATCTGTTAGCAAGATGCATCCTAAGGTAATTGATTCTTCATTTTATGCCATTTGGGCTTACACAGTTTTCTTAGGACTGCTCTACTTGGATAGCAGGGAAACCTGTACTCCCTGTGAGTCAATTCCAAGGATGAACTACAAATGGGGCAGCCTTGTCTGATGGGGCCGTGGGTGCTGTTCCTCCTGATTTCTGGTGCTGCTTATGGGAAGCAACCAAATTAGCAAATGTCTCCCTCCCCCCACTATCGATTGAGACTTCTTTCTTTACCTTGGGCATCATCACTAAGTCAGGCCTCGCCACAATCACCATTTTCTTAATACAAAACTACTATGGATATAATGGGAACTGTCTCCAGAGAAAAGTTTTGATCTTCTCTATCCCAAGGCACAGGGAAACAGTGGTGTCTTATGAACCTGAAGTCAGGGTTTAAAATCTTCCAAACCATTGGAATGGGATCATTTTCAGCCTGTTTATTTTTTCCATAAATATTATGGTAATTTTTAAAAGGGTTTTCAAAGTATGTGGTGATGTCATCAAATGAACAACCAGGAAAGCCTAACATTAAAACCCATAGAATGGTCTTGAATTATCATTAGTGCTGGAGGCAGGCCTGCAGTTTGAACAGTTTGAACTGTTCTCGTTTGTGACCAGTTCTGATACAGTTTTGTTTTATTTTATCTTTTTCAATATTAAAAAGCTGATAGGACAGGGAAAACCCAGATTATTTTCTCTGAGTTACCGGCCTCATGGCAAGCTATATTAGACAGGCCCTTGTGGTGAAGGGATTAAAATATTACCAGCTTTGTTTTGAAACTGTGACACAGAGTATGTTTTTGGAATCTTTCTGTGGTGGTTTGGGCCCTCAACTTGCCTGGTAACCACAGCTTCTGGACTAATCCGACTCACAGTTTGGGAATTTCCAAAGTGACTATTAACAGGGGCCTTCGTTTATGTAATGCTTTCTGTTCCAGTTCACAGGTGAGCAGACGCTTTCTTTAATCAGCAGGTGAGGGGAATTTTTTACATTCTACCTCTGGACCGCAGATTTTGGAGGGACTCTCTTAGACTAGAGCTTCTCCAACAGTAATGTGCACACCAATCATGGAATCTTCTGGAAAAGTTGTTGAATAATTAAGTCTGGGGTGAGGCATTTCCAACCAGGTGATGATGCTACTACTAGTCCACAAACCATAATCTGCACAGCAAGATCTTAGAGAAAAGTCAAGTGTGTCCATGGCAACAGGAGAGGACCATGTGCTTTCAGGACACTCAGAGTTTATGAGTCTAATTTGTCCTTGGGCACCAGTATGGCAATGTCAAATAGAGTAAACTTCTTTAGCTGCAATAAACTTGCCTGAAGTGATATATTATGTAAAGCTCTCCTGAGATAATTTTTTTCATGGCATTTAACAATTCTCTATCCAAGTTTGGTTGCATCTCTTCTCTGTTACTGAGTTTAATTGGGCAGTGTTGCACATTTGATTTCTTCAGTTGTGTTTACTGTTCTTGCTTACCACCACTGAGGGATTGGTGATTCCTGACAATGTGCAACGCATGTGCTTTCTGATACTCTACCTAGAGGTGGTGGGTAGGTGCAAGACATCATGCATCCTCAGATTCAGTGAAACAGATGGCTCTTATTCAAGGAAACTCTTATTCAAAAGGAGTGAACATTTAAATAAGTGTAGTTGTCATTGTGAAGAGCAAGTGAGATAAAAATAAAAATGTGAAAAAGTGGAAAAAGTATATCCAAATACAAGGCTAAGGAGTTAAAGACGATGACACTGTTTTTCTTTTATTTCACCTGGCCTCGTGAATAGAGGGCCACAGGGAATTAGACCTTTGATACCAGACAGAGTCTTAAGGCATAGGAATTGAGTTGTAGGAATGCTGCTGGATCAGAAGCAGAGGACTTCAGTTGTAAAGAATTAGAATTTACACACATGAATCTCACTTTATACTGTGTGAAGAAGGTGTGTTTCTGAAAAACTGAATGGAGACTGAACTTTGTCCAGTTTCTTTGAAAACACTATCATTTTGGAAATCATTTCTCATTTTTCAAGAATTTAGTTCACAGTCATTCCCCACAATTGAGACCTATCAAGTATTAAGTCAAAAGGAATCTCTTAATGTGATTGTCCCCTAATTCACTGTCGTGGTCAGTGAGGCTTTAAGGCCTGAACGTTTTTCCTCAGTGTGTAATTGATTGGAAGTCTGCTTCCTAGTAAAGCTTATTGCTACACTTCTGTGCGACTGTTAAACAGAGAACAAATGGACACTCACCAGAGCCTTCTGTTTGCACATAAAATAAAAGCCTTGAAGTCGTGAGAGCTTTTGTGTTAACCAAAATAGAAACCCAGATGGAACAGGGACCACAAGAATGGTTTAATCGTATATATTAGTTACATGACAAACCTATGTGAATGCCTCTGAATATGCATTGATTTTCTATCTTCACACAAAGGTGATCGTTTTCAGCTTTTAAGTGTTTGTCATCCACTCACCAGCCATTTCTCCCTTTTCCATGACTCCAGCTTCTAGCTGAACAACAAAAGAGTTGAATCATAAAAGAAAAGCCCCAAAAAACTTTTATTTGTTAGAAGGAAATTCTTTCCATGTGTCCCTGCTCCTTCCTTTGCTAATTTGGGTCATGTGCTTGGCTTTAGTCATCTGTCCCAGGCAGAGAAGGGCCAAGCTCCTCCCCCGCTCACCACAGAGAGGTCTGGAGGTCTACAAGTGGTAACTGAAGATTGCTGGACTCACCACATCCTACAGAAAACATAATAGCTGTTTTAGGCTGAGAGCTTCCACTGGAATTTGAGGCTAAGAGCATAAAATAAGCCCAAAACTCAAAGGTCTGCAGGCAAGGCATGAATTGATTGCAGGGGAGGAGGAAGGACAGGAGGGAAGAACAAGAAAGAACCAATATTAAGAGCATAGAGGATGAGCCAGGAGGAAGCAACAGGGCTTTACAATGGAACAACAGAGGCCCCTGTGTTCTTCTCCTGCACACCTGGAGATATGGTGGTACCTTCATATTAAGGATGGAAGTCAAGCTATGAGTGCAGATAGCTGCTCCCAAGGATAAAATGGCATGTGTGTTAGATAAACAGAAGGACTGGACTCTAAAAGTTCAGAATTCACCTAGGTTTGTACGTAACTTGTACATGACAAGCTTCTTTAAAGTTCGAGGGAAATAAAGGATTCCTCTAGAATTCTGTACTTTGGCTTTAGGAAAACTGGGAAATGTTTTTTGGAAGCCACGCTTACCTCCCCTCAATGATTTATCCCTCTAGACCTTGTGAAACTTTTATCACCTGTCTGTGCCACTCACTTGGCAGTAATTCAGAGTGCATGATGATGTACATCATTTGTACTGTTTTCTGGTATTGCTTCTTAGTCCTTGAATTCTTATTTGAATTTTGCTCTATTTTATTTATTTTGGTTTTCTCTGTTACTAGGAGAGTTTGTTTTAAAACATGGACACACATTATTTTACATTCTTCTCATTCAGAGGTGGGCTACATGTCTCCTTCCAGTGAATCTGGGTCGGCTCTGACCGCTTCAATCTACAGAGTATAGCAGAAGTGACGCTGTACTACAAAAAAACACAGTACTGTAAAACCTCAACTCACTTCCAATGGTGACTCATGAAAGACTCAGCCTTGTTTGCTGGTCAGATTCACTCTTGGGTCCATGAGATACCATATAAGAAGTGTGACTATCCTCAGAGAACAATGCTGCAGAAACCACGTGTAGATACTCCAGTTAACAGT
The DNA here is from genome assembly GCF_949987535.1 of Balaenoptera acutorostrata. Classification (NCBI taxonomy): domain Eukaryota; kingdom Metazoa; phylum Chordata; class Mammalia; order Artiodactyla; family Balaenopteridae; genus Balaenoptera; species Balaenoptera acutorostrata. Next base: position 54,496,770 of record NC_080078.1, read on the forward strand.
TCATGCTGAATTCACTATTTAGCTGTTTCAATGTAGACACAGATATGTACATGAAGATGCTATCCTGGAAGTGTATCTTCCAACCCCAGCCTTTAAAGCATCCTAGCTAAGGCTCCATACATCACAGAGACCAGCCAGAGCTGCTACACCTGTCTGTGAACATAATGCAATGGTAGTGTTTTTACAGCACTATGTATTTGTGTAGTTTGCTGTACAGCAATAAATAACTGGAATGCAAGGGAAGAATTCTTAAAGGCTACATTACCATTGGCTTGAATGTAGTTTAAAACACTAGTGGTAGACTGGAGGGTGAGAGTAGGGGTACCACCAAGATATCTGTCTCTCTCCCTCTCTCTGTGCATCAGGCAGTGTCTTGTGTGATTGTGTCTCTTTTATGATCCCAGCTTCTGCCAGACAGCCGTTGAAATAGTTTTAGAAAGTACCTGGAGGTGCCAACTCCTGGTCTATGATAACATCCTCCTCCATTTGACCCTCTGATTCTAGTGGTGGTAGTGGTTTTCTGCTATTGTTAATCTCTGGGTTGCCCTACTTTCCCCTGATTTGCCTTTCAGTTCCTCCTCTGGACTAATTCTCAATATTAAAATTCTTCTTTTAAACTACCTATTTTCTTGACTGGGCCCTCACTGATACAGGCTGCAGTTCATATTCCTTTATATGCTCATCTGAACACAGGAAATATGCAATAAATACTAGTTAATTGATTAAACACAGGGCAGTCCGTAGAAAAGTCCTCTTGTTTGAAGAAGTAGGGTTGGAACATCAGTTGACCCTTTATAATCTTTCCGGAAGTGTAGCATCTCATAATATTAGCTAGAACTTGAGCTTGGGTATGACTTTACAGGAACTCATCTTGCAATTGATCATTCCTTTACACATAAATAAGAGCAGATTGCCAAAAGTTTTAATGAGTCTCTTTCATTTGGAAGAAGGTTAGTTGAGCCACTGTCATCTAAAGGATGTTTTCAACTTAACCTTTGATTTTTTGAGAGAAATAAAATGGAAAGTGTATTAGAAGCTAATGCAAAGCAGGTCTATAACTGTTGTGCTTGAGCTTTGGAACTTGTTTCATTGGTATTTTTTTTTGAAAAGCTTTGAACTTGTAAAAAGAAAATGTATCCATATATCTGTATCTATATCATTGGCTTAAGACAGATATGACACACCCATACAGAGCTGTATTCCTTCTGACCTCAGCATGTTAGCCTCACACATGATGGTAGCTCGAATGATTCATTCTAGTAGCACAGATTCAGGAGCAAATTTCATTTTTTATCCTATATTATTGAGTTTGTTGTAGTGGGCTGTAGCCATGGCTCTATAAGAGCTGCTATATAATCATACCTGAATCACTTAATACTTTTGGTCCATGGAGTCCATAAGTATAAAATTAAAGGGGTTGGACTCACCCCTCAGATAACTCCAGCTTGAACATTCTATGTCATGATTTCATGATTCTTCCTAGACTATCTCTCCCTCTCCTTTTTTTTTTTAAACCTTCATTAAATCATTGTTGCAAATGCAATGAAAGTGTGAGACCTGATGATACAAGATGATGAATTACATACAGCTTTACAGCCTCTGCATTCTGCTATCATATGCACTTAAACTTGATTCTGTGATGAATGATGGAGTAGAGCAACCCCAGGATGGGACCCTTCTCTATCTGCATCAGTTCAGTTTGGGACTGGAGCCTCACCTAAGGCGTAGACCTCAGCCTGTCTTTATCGTGCATTAACAAACATGTGCAACACTGGCTTTAAAGTACATAACGTTCTTAAGGACTTTTCCTTTGAAATTCATTGATAATTTTAGAAGACAGGGAAAGGGCAGTATGAATGAAAGCTGTAAGACCAGCTCATTTGTGTAGGTTAAAGTATGAAATGAATTGATTTCTCCCATCTGATTCCTAAGACTAAGAAGTTAACACTAATTTGCCCAGAGGCATATTAAAAAAAAAAAAGAATCAAGTGACCTTTGGCAATTATCTCACCTTTCTCTAAACAAATAGCCTTCACAGAGGCCTGAAGGCCCTGGGTTTTGTAGAGCATTTGAAGACTCAAGTTAATACTGGTGGGTTTGTCAGCATATTTGTCATTATTTGATTCTGATAGTGAGTCCTCTGCAGTAATAATTTTCAGATTTCAGGGATCATAAATGAGGGTTTTGGGGCTTTTTCAGGTTTTGGGATGTGTCTTCATTGAACAAAGAGGACCAACTCTGTTGTTGAAACAAATTGACTTAAATCCTAATTTCTCCACCCAGCTATGGGATAAATTGTTTAAACTCTCTGATCATCTTTTTGCTTTTTATTCTAGAGTTTTTGGTAAGCATTAAAGAAGGAAAGATAAATAATGCATCTAGCACATTGTTAGCTCATGGAAGGCATTTGATATTTATTATTGTTTCTTCATCCTTCTATCACCAGGATACTAAAAAACCTCTAGTATATATTTTGTCTGGGTTAAAATATACAGTAAGAAATATTCCCTCCAAAAATTAGAGTAATATAGGGAGGAAGAGAGGGCAATTGAATGTGATGACTGAAAAGTTACCATTGGGTGCTGTTTATTTTGGCAGTAGAATTTTGGAAGCTCACTTTATTTTGTTTATTTTTTTAAACTTATTTAAATAAACCAATTGTAATTATATTTTTCCAGGAAGAAGTCCAGGTACACGATCAGACTTGAATTTGAGATTCCCAGAAAAGAAACACGTTGGCATTTTGAAGACTGATTTCTTTTCCTATCTAAAATAATTCTTATGTTTTTAATTTTGTTCTTAAATAAGAGTTGTATTAGGTATTGTATCTTTATATCTTTGATGATGATATGTGTCAAAGATATTATATAGGAGCAATGACATGTCACTCTAATGTTTTCTTCTTTCTTTTTACTACCTAAGCACATTTCTCTTAAACATCTTTTGTTTAGATTGTTTGTAATCCTTTTTTTCTCTGCTACCTAAAATACTGTAATACTGTTCAGCCAACACTGGCAGGAGCTAAACATCTGACCTAACTAAAGATTTTTATCAAATGACATCTTCAGATCTTGCTAAAAGCCTCTTGGTGGTAAATATATCAATGGGAAGGGCCTTCGTCCCAGCTGAATTTAGGGCTCTGAGTCAAAACTTTGCAAGATTCTAAAGCAAGTCTTCATGTCTGAAAATAGCTATGTAGCAACTCTCCTAGGTACAAAAATTAATGGATTGTCTACAAGAGATCATGTTGTAAAACTATGTTTTACAAATAAGAACTTGGATACCTATTATGTAATAATAGTTTTATTTTTTTTTATAAGCAGATACTCATTCTATTTTTTTAAAATTATTTATTTATTTATTTATTTATTTTTGACTATGTTGGGTCTTCATTTCTGTGCGAGGGCTTTCTCCAGTTGTGGCAAGCGGGGCCACTCTTCATCGCGGGGCGCGAGCCTCTCACTATCATGGCCTCTCTTGTTGCGAAGCACAGGCTCCAGACGCGCAGGTTCAGTAGTTGTGGCTCACGGGCCCAGTTGCTCTGTGGCATGTGGGATCTTCCCAGACCAGGGCTCGAACCCATGTCCCCTGCATCGGCAGGCAGATTCTCAACCACTGCACCACCAGGGAAGCCCAATAACTTAGTTTTTTAATGATGGCCAACTTGTGTTCAGATCTACCATTTGCCACTTATTAGCTGAGAAACTTAAGAAAGTTACTGAACCTCTCTGAAACACAATTTTCAATCAAAAATTAAGGTAATTGTCCAAACTCAATGTTGTACTTATTATCTCTGTTTTGCAATGCAGAGAATGAGATTGTGAAATTTCTCCTACCTTGTACCCTACACTTCTTGCTACACAAACTGATGCAGATGCATCCCAATGTAATGAATACTGATGTAGTCATCACAGTATTTGTTCACAATGTTTTCTTATCCTGTGCCCTGTGTGTGATGGGCACTTCCTCATTCCATTGTCTTGGGGTCACATGACTTTCTGTGATCAATGGAATGTGAGCTGGATGGTCACTTCTGAATGGAGGATAAATATTAGATACTACCATATCTGCCTGAGAGTTCACCAAAAGGGGTGATAAAAAGGCATAGCCAAATCTAAGATACAGTATTTTCATCAGTTAAAGATAAAGATTGGTATAACTTTAAGCTTGGTCTTAATATGCAAAAATATCATTCTCTTTGAAAATAGTGCTGTTGCACATTTTTGGCAGGAAGAAAATTATTTTGAGGCAAATCCTCCCCACTTACCAAACCCTTTCTCTAGTGTTCAGTGATTTTTTTTGTGAAATAAAAGAATCACTGATTACATCTTCCCTAACAAGTGTGAGCTGCAACTCCCAAGGCTGACTGAATATGTGCTCTTCAAATTAAAATTGTTAAATCTAAGCAGTGACAATTCTGAAGTGACATTTATGCAGTAAAAACAAAACAAAATGAAATGAAAGGTACCTATGTAAAGTGATGGATATGTTAATTAGCTTGATTGTAGTGATCATTTCATGATGTATGTATACATCAAAACATCAAGTTGTGTGCCTTAAATCTACACAATTTTTGTCAATTATACCACAATAAAACTGAAAAAAAATCATTAAATGGATGATTGCTTTTGTTTTTAACTCTAGAAGTTTAGAAAAGGTAGAAAACAACAGCAAATAGTGAAATAAATACACATGAACTACCCAGGTTTAACAAATGTTAATATTTAGTCACTTTCATGTTTAAATAAAAGAATTAGGGCATTAAAGATAAAGTTTTCACTTTTCCCTATGCAGGGACAACCATTATAATGAGATTGTTGTGTATCTTTCTAGTCCATGCTTTTATATTTTTTCTAGATAAATTCATAATTTATTAATAAATAATACATGAGTTTAATTTTTCTTTTTAGTTTTACATACACACTACCATACTGTATGTGTCATTTGCAACTATATTTTTCAATGAGCATTATATTTTTGAGATCTCTTCATGTTGATGCATGTAAATCATGCATATGCATATACATATATAAATACATGTATTTCATTTACGTGTTGCATAATATTATATTATTTAATTTTAATGCAATATCCTTATCCCCCTTTTAATGGGCATTTGTTTTCAATTGTTTACTGCTACATAGAGAGTCACAATGAACATCCTTGTTATACTGTCCTAAGCTAAAGCATGATGACTGTTTTTATGATTTTTGAAATTCTGTGAAATGTGATTAATTTTTCTTTGTTATAGTTATACTGCAAAGTATCTCACCTTTCTAATTTTATTTTTTTCTGGCTTTATTGAGATTTAATTGACATGTAACATTGTGTAAATTTAAGGTGTATAATGTTTTGATTTGATGTGAGTATATACTGTGAAATGATTACCACATAAGGTTGATTAACACATCCATCACCTCACCTGATTGTCTCGTGTGTGTGGTGACAACATTTAAGATCTGCTCTCTTAACAGTTTTCAAGTATAAATACAGTATCATTAACTATAGTACCATGATCTACATGGGATCCCCAGAACTTATTCATCTTATAATTGGAAGTTTGTACACTTTGACCAATGTCTCCCTGTTTCCCTCACCCTGTCCCCAGCCTCTGTCAACCACCAGCAACCTACTCTTTCTTTCTTTGAGTTCAAGTTTCACCTCTTTCAGACACAAAACCACAATACAGTACAAAGTAGGAAAATGATGTCTCTGAATGAACCAGCTGGGAAGATGAAAGGACATGAGCACTGGAAGGAAGGAAGATTGGTGAGCACATTCCACAATGTAGTTCTGTAATTTTTTTTCTTTTTAATGGTCTTTCTAGAGTTAATTCATCTACTTTCCTCCCCAGAGGTGAATGTAGCTCTGAATCTACCATGCTATACATCTGTGGGTGAGACATGGATGGTGGTAAAGGATGTTCTCATGGAAGCACTTTAGTTATTTCACACCAACTCGATATAACTGACCTCAAAAGTAAATGTTTTTCTAACAATTCTACTTTAAAAAGTAAGTGTTTCACTAGGTACAGGAAGAAAACACTTCCAAAATTTCTTCAAAGTGTGGATATTCCTAAAATGATATTTATTAAGTACCTCTCTCTTTGTTGCATAACCCTTAGTTTAAACGTCTTGAAATGACCACCAGTATAATGGCTCACTCCAAAGGGGATGTTTGGGTTAAACTTTTTTTCTTCTGTCCTTTTTCTTCAACTTGTCTTAAACATCTGGCTTCACATTACTCTATTGCAAGTTAATTACCTAAAGGAAACTGAAAATATCTATTATCTGGACATATCGTTTCATTAATTTATTATTATTATTATTATTATTATTTTAAACATCTTTATTGGAGTATAATTGCTTTACAATGGTGTGTTAGTTGCTGCTCTATAACAAAGCGTATCAGCTATACATATACATATATCCCCATATCCCCTCCCTCTTGCATCTCCCTCCCACCCTCCCTATCTTTTCATTAATTTAAAGTGTAAAAAGTTACATAAAACATACAAGAAAATATAGAATTAAAGCATCATGTAATGAGGTGATATTTTAAATGTGTGAGTAGATGACTTTTAATTTTGTCTGTGAACTAGGACAGTAACTACCATAAGTTGGCAGTTATGCAGTCTTAGAGCCCACAACAACTAAGTCTTTTTGTTAAAATTGCAATAACTGCCTTCTTTGCTCAGGTGGCACAGAAACACTTCCCTTTATAAATGTTTTTGATGAGGAAAAAAATGCATGTTTTTTTTCTTCTAGTCTTCAGAAATGATTTTGCCATGATTTCTGTAAGAATAAATCTCCATTATCATTATTGGAGTATTTCTATTTTAGGGGCAATCTTAAAATAAAACATTTTTTCAAGGAAGAAAAGGGACAGAAAAGATCATTCAGTAAATTCTTCTTCTTTTTAAAATTTTTGAATTTCATTTAATTTATCTTTTTATACAGCAGGTGCTTATTAGTTATCCATTTTATACATGTTATTGTATATATGTCAATCCCAATCTCCAAATTCATCACACCACCACCACCACCGCCCCACTGCCTTCCCCTCTTGGTGTCCATACATTTGTTCTCTACATCTGTGTCTCTATTTCTGCCCTGCAAACCAGTTCATCTGTACAATTTTTCTAGGTTCCTCATATATGTGTTAATAGAGGATATTTGTTTTTCTCTTTCTGACTTACTTCACTCTGTATGACAGTCTCTAGGTTCATATACGTCTCTACAAATGACCAAATTTCGTTCTTTTTTATGGCTGAGTAATATTCAATTGTAAATATGTACCACATCTTCTTTATCCATTCATCTGTCATTGGGCATTTAGGTTCCTTCCATGACCTGGCTATTGTAAATAGTGCTGTAATGAACATTGGGGTGCATGTGTCTGTTTGAATTAT